>NW_023654364.1:109273-115912 GCF_015228065.2 Penaeus monodon
CTGTAATTATTACTGTTAAAATGATTATTTTTACAATTATACTACCAGTAAAAATAATAATAATGATAATAAAAACAATAATGATATTAATGATAATATTATAACAATTATTATTATTATTATTATACTTATTATTATTATTATTGTTATTATTACAGTTATAATATATTTTTTGGCAATAATCTAATAATTAAAGTAATGATAATAATAATAATAATAATAATAATAATATTGATAATAATAATAATAATAATAATAATGATAATAATAATAATAATAATAATGATAATAATGATAATAATAATAATGATAATAATGATAATAATAATGAAAATAGTAATAATATTAGTAATCATCAAATGTTATCCAAATTCACTTTATTCTCACTTTTATCATCATTATTGTCATGGTTAATAGAATTCTTGTAATTATTATCATTATTACCCTAACAATTGCCAGAATTATCCAATGAATGGAAAAAACGTCATCATTATCATCATTATCATCATTATCATCATTATCATCATCATTATCATCATTATTGCAATTATTATCATCATTATTGCAATTATTATTATCATTATTGCAATTACTGCAGTTATAATATATATTTTTACAATTATACTAATAACAACTACAATAATAATAGTAAGAACAATAATAATAAGAATAATAACGTTTTTAAAATTATTATTTATATCATTACTTTAATTAATATCGTTATTACTGTAATTATTTCTGTTATGATAATTATTTTTACAATTATATTACCAGTAAAAGTAATAATAATGATAATAATAACAATAATAATATTAATAACAATATTATAACGATTAGTATTAGTATTATTATACTTATTATTATTATTATTGTTATTATTACAGTTATAATATATTTTTTTGGCAATATTACTAATAATTAAAGTAATATAATAATAATAATAATAATAATAATAATAATAATAATAATAATAATAATGATAATAAACCTCATAAGCGTGGGAAAAACGTCATTTTGGAGTATACTCTCAGAAGACTAAATTTCGCTAGATTTTTGGGATTTTTTTCTTTTACCTTTTTTATTATATATGGACACAGTTTCTGTTATTATTATCATTATGATGATTATCGTCATTATGATCGTTATCATCAGCATTATCATCATTATTATCATTACCATCATCATTATTTTCATTATTGTAATTATTATCATTATTATTGTAATTATTATATTGCCATCGTTATTATCATTTTTATTGCAATTATTGTCATTTTTGTTGCAATTATTATCATTATTATTGCAATTATTGTAGTTATAATATATATTTTTACAACTAGACTAATAATAACTACAAGAATATAGTAATAACAATAATAATAACAATAATAACGTTTTTATAATAATTATTTATATCATTATTTTAATTAATATCGTTATTACTGTATTTATTACTGTTATAATAATTATTTTTACAATTATACTACTAGTAAAAATAATAATAATGATAATAATAACAATAATAATATTAATAACAACAATAATATAACGATTATTATTATTATTATACTTATTATTATTATTATTATTATTATTATTATTATTATTATTATTATTATTTTTATTATTGTTATTAATACAGTTATATATTTTTTGGCAATAATACTAATATTTAAAGTAATAATAATAATAATAATAATAATAATAATAATGATAATAATAATAATAAAAAAATAATAATGATAATAATAATGATAATAATAATAATATTAATAATCATCAAATGTTATCCAAATTCTCTTTATTCTCACTTTTATCTTCATTATTGTCATAATTAATAGAATTCTGGTAATTATTATCATTATTATCCTAATAATTGCCAAAATTATCAAATAGATCGAAAAATGTCATTTTGGCGTATTTTCTGAAAAGGCTGTATTTCGCTAATTTTAATGATAATAATAATAATAATAATAATAATAATAATAATAATAATAATAATAATAATAATAATAATATTATTAATAATATAACTTTTATCATCATTATTTTCATGAGTAATACAATTCTTGTAATTATTATCATCACTATTACCCTAATAATTGCGAAACTCATCAAATAATTATTGTTATTATTATTGTTATTACTATTATTATTGTTGTTGTTATTAGTATAGTTACAAAAATATATATTATAACTGCAATAATTGCAATAATAATGATAATAATTGCAATAATGATGATAATAATTGCAATAATGATGATAATGATGATGATAATGATGATTATGATGATAATGATGATGGTAACGATAGTAATGATGATAATCATGATAATAATGATGATAATAACAGGAATTGTGTCCATATATAATAATAAAAAAAAAGGTAAAAGAAAAAAATTCCCAAAAGTTGAAAAAGCGGCAAAATCTACCGAAATATAGCCTTTTGAGAGTATACTCCAAAAAGACGTTTTTTTCGATTTCTTTGATGATTTTGGCAATGATTAGGGTAATAATGATAATAATTACCAGAATGGTATTCATCATGATAATAATGATGATAAAAGTGAGAATAAAGAGAAGTTTGATAACATTTGATGATTATGAATATTATTAATATTATCATTATTATTATTATTATTATTATTATTATTATTATTATTATTATTATTATTATTATTATTATCATTATTATTATTATTATTATTATTAATATTATTATTATTACTTTTTTATTAGTATTATTGCCAAAACATATATTATAACTGTAATAATAACAATAATAATAATAATAATAAGTATAATAATAATGTTAATAGTCGTTATAATATCGTTATTAATATCATTATTGTTATTATTATCATTATTATCATTTTTACTAGTAGTATAATTGAAAAAATATTTATTATAACAGTAATAATTACTGTAATTACGATATTAATTAAGATAATGATATAAATAATTATTATAATATCGTTATTATTGTTATTATTATTGTTATTTCTATTATTATTGTTTTGTTATTAGTATAGTTGCAAAATTATATATTATAACTGCAATAATTGCAATAATAATGATAATAATTGCAATAATGATGATAATAATTGCAATAATGATGATAATGATGATGATAATGATGATAATGATGATAATGATGATAATAATGATAATATTGATGATAATCATGATAATAATGATGATAATAACAGGAATTGTCTCCATTTATAATAAAAAAGGTAAAAGAAAATAATTCCCAAAAGTCGAAAAAGCGGCAAAATCTAGCGAAATATAGCCTTTTGAGAGTATACTCCAAAAAGACGTTTTTTCGATTTCTCTGATGATTTTGGCAATTATTAGGGTAATAATGATAATAATTACCAAAATCGTATTAATCATGACAATAATGAGGATGAAAGTGAGAATAAAGAGAATTTTGATAACATTTGATGATTATTAATATTATTACTATTATCATTATTATTATTATTATTATTATTACTATTATAATAATAATAATAATAATAATAATAATTATTATTATTATTATTATTATTATTATTATTATTATTATTATTATTATTATCATTATTGTTATTATCATTATTATTTCTTTTTTATTAGTATTATTGCCAAAACATATATTATAACTGTAATAATAACAATAATAATAATAATAATAATAAGTATAATAATAATGTTAATAGTCGTTATAATATCATTATTAGTATTATTATTGTTATTATTATCATTATTATCATTTTTACTAGTAGTATAATTGCAAAAATAATTATTATAACAGTAATAATTGCTGTAATTACGATATTAATTAAAACAATGATATAAATAATTATTATAATATCGTTATTATTGTTATTATTATTGTTATTTCTATTATTATTGTTGTTGTTATTAGTATAGTTGCAAAATTATATATTATAACTGCAATAATTGCAATAATAATGATAATAATTGCAATAATGATGATAATAATTGCAATAATGATGATAATGATGATGATAATGGTGATAATGATGATAATGATGATGATAATGATAATATTGATGATAATCATGATAATAATGATGATAATAACAGGAATTGTCTCCATTTATAATAAAAAAAGGTGAAAAAAAAATAATTCCCAAAAGTCGAAAAAGCGGCAAAATCTAGCGAAATATAGCCTTTTGAGAGTATACTCCAAAATGACGTTTTTTCGATTTCTCTGATGATTTTGGAATTATTAGGGTAATAATGATAATAATTACCAAAATCGTATTAATCATGACTATAATGAGATAAAAGTGAGAATAAAGAGAATTTTGATAACATTTGATGATTATTAATATTATCAATATTATCATTATTATTATTATTATTACTATTATTATTATTATTATTATTATTATTATTATTATTATTATTATTATTATTATTATTATTATTATTATTATTATTATTATTTTTATTATTATCATCATTATTATTAATATTATTATTATTATTACCTTTTTTATTTGGATTATTGCCAAAACATATATTATAACTGTAATAATAACAATAATAATAATAATAAGCATAATAATAATGTTAATAGTCGTTATAATATCGTTATTAATATTATTATTGTTATTATTATCATTATTATCATTTTTACTAGTAGTATAATTGCAAAAATAATTATTATAACAGTAATAATTACTGTAATAATGATAATAATTGCAATAATGATGATAATGATGATAATGATGATGATAATGATAATAGTGATGATAATCATGATAATAATGATGATAATAACAGGAATTGTCTCCATTTATAATAAAAAAAAGGTAAAAGAAAATAATTCCCAAAAGTCAAAAAAGCGGGAAAATCTAGCGAAATATAGCCTTTTGAGAGTATACTCCAAAATGACGTTTTTTCGATTTCTCTGATGATTTTGGCAATTATTAGGGTAATAATGATAATAATTACCAAAATCGTATTAATCATGACAATAATGAGGATAAAAGTGAGAATAAAGAGAATTTTGATAACATTTGATGATTATTAATATTATCAATATTATTATTATTATTATTATTATTACTATTGTAATAATAATAATAATAATTATTATTATTATTGTTATTATATTATTATTATTATTATTATTATTATTATTATTATTATTATCATTATTATTATTATTATTATTATTACTTTTTTTATTAGTATTATTGCCAAAACATATATTATAACTGTAATAATAACAATAATAATAATAATAATAATAAGTATAATAATAATGTTAATAGTCGTTATAATATCGTTATTAATATTATTATTGTTATTATTATCATTATTATCATTTTTACTAGTAGTATAATTGCAAAAATAATTATTATAACAGTAATAATTACTGTAATTACGATATTAATTAAAATAATGATAAAATAATTATTATAATATCGTTATTATTGTTATTATTATTGTTATTTCTATTATTATTGTTGTTGTTATTAGTATAGTTGCAAAATTATATATTATAACTGCAATAATTGCAATAATGATGATAATGATGATGATAATGATGATAATCATGATAATGATGATGATAATGATAATATTGATGATAATCATGATAATAATGATGATAATAACAGGAATTGTCTCCATTTATGATAAGAAAGGTAAAAGAAAATAATTCCCAAAAGTCGAAAAAACGGCAAAATCTTGTGAAATATAGCCTTTTCAGAGTATACTTCAATATGACGTTTTTTCGATTTCTCTGGTGATTTTGGCAATTATTAGGGTAATAATGATAATAATTACCAAAATCGTATTAATCATGACAATAATGAGGATAAAAGTGAGAATAAAGAGAATTTTGATAACATTTGATGATTATTAATATTATCAATATTATCATTATTATTATTATTATTACTATCTTCTTGTGAACGAGTCGAGGAAGTCTCGTATCGTTGATCTTCCACTGCAAGTATCATCATCATCATCATCATCATCATCATCATCATCAATATGGTCTACTACGTCGCTATTAAGGCTTGTAGAGAGAGGTGAGACAAGTCCAGAGAGACCTTCTGAAATATCCTACACCAAAACAGTTTGTCCTGAATCTTTTAGGGTTAGAATAAACAAGGGTCTTTATCCACAAACAGGGACTGCCATTAGGGACCCCTGTCCTTCAGAGATGGAGCTAGCGAGTATGCTTGAAGTTGACATAGATGATAATAAGGGGTCTACATCAAGGAAATACAGAGCTGGAGGAATAGAGCCTAACCCTGGATTTTTTGAAACAATCATGATAGATGTATTGTAAATGGATATTGAAAATAAAATTTTATATTATCACATCTTTCTTTGCTAAGGAGGGTGAGGGGTGTGTGACCGAATGAGAGAAACTTCTTTATTCTGTGTAGGGTATTGAAGTTGTGATTGGTATATTCTGTGTATAGTATTGAAGTTATGTTTGTTACATCATGACTCACAACAAGGTTGATCTGATCCACGGCGGATACATCTAGCTGTTACAGTACAAGACAGCAGGTTGTCTATTCCTCTACCACATACATGTAAATTATATGCCACCCAATATCCCATGTCGCACCATTATCCCAATACGTCTTAAACATGGTTGGA
>NW_023654365.1:0-17500 GCF_015228065.2 Penaeus monodon
TTTTTTATTTGTTTGTGTATTTTTTTCCTATTTTTATACTTATATTAAAATATGGGTGAGTAATAATAAAGGACTTTTTCTTCTATATTCTTTAAAACTATATTTTTCTTTATTTTTATTTGCAGTAAAAATTGCCATCTATGGTTTTTTAAAAAAATTGGAAAATTTTTCTTTTTAATAATTCAAATATAGGCAAAAAAAAAAATCCCAAAATGTTTTGGGTTTGGGAAAAACATGTTTGCAACCCAAGGCTTCTTTTCCAGTGTCACTTAATGAAGGAATTTGTAGGGGGGTTTCACACTTTTCAAGTTTTGGGCTCCTTGAAAAACAGACTGAAAAGGGCTGAGTTGTATCCTTTGTGAGAAAAAAATGAGTGTTAACCCCAAAACATACCTCTTGCTGTGTAAGTTCGAAATTTTTTTAGTTTTCCTTTATTAGGGCATTTTGTAGTTACACTTTATTTAAAACTATGCTGAAGTGAATTTATTTTGGGGTACTTCAAAGTAAAATTTTTTTTATTGTAGGTTTCAATTTTTTGTGTAAAAAGAAAAAATACCTCACAAAAAATTTTCTCTTTGAAATTTTGTTTTGGGCCTTGGATTACCTATATTTTAATCCAATTTTAAATACTTATTTGGTTATGAATTTGTTATAACGCTTTGTTATATATATATATATTTTTTTTTATGGTTTGACTATTAAATTTTAGTTTTTTTAATACATGCAAAAAACAAAAAATTTTCCGGGTAGCTTGAGTCATTAATCCCAAAATTACCGTGTTTAAGCATCCAGTAACTTAATGCAAAACTTATAAATATCCTTTTCATGCATTTTCATATTGATTTTTTTTTTTTAAATTTTTATCTTATTAATAGTTAAAAAAACTTAAGGTACTGGGACATAATTTTTACTCTAGTATAATTAAAAGTAATTTTTTTATTTTTTTTCTTTTTTGGGGGATGAGATATAATAGTCAAGCTTGTATTTGCTAAAAAGATCTCTCAGGAAAAAAGGAAATAAGAATGAGATTTCTTTTTGGAATTTTTTGTGTAAGTTTTAAAATGAAAAAAGTAAATTTTTTTTTCCACACAGGGGGTTATCTGTAGGGGTCAGGAATTTCTGTAGTTATCTTTAAAATATTTGTTTATCAAGAAAAATACTTTGTTTAAATTTTTTAAACCATCCCCAGGGGAACATTTATGTTCACTTATTTTTTTTTGTAAAATATGTTTAACTTTTGTGGTATTTTTATTGATAGATTATGATGTTATTAACAACTAAGAGCAAATAAAAAAGTAAATCCAAAAACAAAGAAAAGGGGAAACAGGTGTTTTGGGTAGGATAGTCATTTTCTTCTGGGAATTTAAGTTAAAAACCCCCTTTATAAAAATAAAGTGGGTATGGGATTTGTGTACAGACCCTCCTTGTAGCAAAAGTCAATTTAAAGGGTTAAATACAAATTAGTCATAGTTTTTTAAAAAAGTTTTTTTTTGTAAATCTTTATTTTTCCCTTTAAATCAACAGCCCCCCCTTTAAGGGGGCTGCAGCCAAGAAACCCAATACTTTGCCCATTAATTTATAACACATGAGAGTAGATTTCATTTTTTTAACTGATTGTAGCCCTTAATTGTGCTTCTTTTTAGCTATAATTTTTTTTAAAATTATTCTCCAGGGGGGGCAAAAGGCCCCCTCCAAAAACTTTAAAATTTTTCATTTATATAGGGGAAGGGGGGAGAATAACTTATACACTGTTGCTAAAAAAGACTGAAAAAAATTAAAATACTATGATAGGGGACAGGCTTCCAAGTAAGGCTTTTTTTTTTTTCCCGAAAGGCTAGAAATTTTTTTTACTTTTTTTCTTATTTCTAATTGGAAAAAAATGGGGGATAGCAGTTTAAATGTGTTTGAATGATCTTTTCAGTAAAAAAAAAGAGCACTGGGTAAAAAAGTTTGAAAAATTCTTTACTTTGCTAAAAAAATGAGAGAAATTTGGTTTTGAAGTTTGGTAATTTTCCTTTTTGCCTTTTTACTTTTATATTTTAGTATACATACTAATGTCATAAATAAAAAAAAAAAAAAAAAATAAATAAAAAGTGAACCATGCAGTAGACCTTGATATTATTTAATCAGTGGTTTTTTTTGTTATATAAAATAAAAAAATACAGAAAGAACCAGTTTTTGGAGTCTCTCTGTAGGCCTACAATTATGTAATTGAAAACTTTACTCACCATAATAGGGAAAAGAATATAATCATGTATCAGTGACACATTTGAGGGGATCCCTTGGCCCATTCAGTAATCACCCTATACCATTTGTGTTTTATAGTATATTATTCATAAAATTTTTAATGCACTTTGAATTATTTGGCATATGTTTAAAGTGACTAAATAGACCAAAAATTGACCTAATTCATTTTAAGAATAGAATTTTCAATGGAAGCAATCATATGATGGAGGAGAAGGGTTAGCGAAAGCCAGACAACTGGGGAAACTGTTTTGTTGTTGGTATACCTTATTAATTCTGCAAGTGATAAATGAATTTCAAGTACGCAAAGTGTCTGACTTTTGAATTCCTTAAAATTTTTTGCGATAAAAAATGCTAGGATTCATAGAATGAACGTTATATGAACATTTTGGAACAGAGAGTTGTGTTATTGTCCATGTTACCCCAACATATTAAGTGTATTTAAGGCTCATCATTCATAGGGATTTTTTCTATGTATGACAAGTATGAAAGTGAACTTGACTCAATGCCAACCATGGGTGCCCATTCTTCCAGACAGCAAAGTTTAGATTTATATATGACATTTCTGTAGGTTGTACTTTTACTTAAATATGCATGGATCCTGATTATTTCAGACAGCAAAAGTTAAACCAGATATCCTTAAGGTTGGCAGGCTTATTAAATGTTCATAATATTTATGCTGTCAGGGATCCGATGTACCCAACTTTCATGTGATTAATGCTAGAGAAAAACATTGTTTAGTCAGACAGATATTTAAACATTCAATCACTCTTTGTGCAGAGATTATTTAGTCAGTGAAGTGGTTTCGTTTAGACCGTAGTTACTCAATACGCTTTTCACATATTCAGACAATCAATTACTCAGTCTTCAGTTTACTTTCCTTTATTAGCTTGTTTAGCCTACATTACTTTTCTATGTTGGGCTTTTTGGTAATTTATGATTTTCTGGTGAAAGAGTTAAGGAAGTTCAATACTAATTTGGAGGAATACAGTGCTAGCCTTGGCATATCTCAACCGTATTTTTACATAAGTTTTCCAGCATTTACTTTCAGTATGCTAAAAGTTCAATGTTTAAAAGAGAAGGTGATACATTTTAAATTAGGAAAGTTTTATAGTAAATTTGAGATAGGGAGAAATGGGATGAGGAAAATAAAATATTGTTTCTTTGGCAGGGAGAATGTGCTGAAAGTTTACAAGTAAAGCACATGAGTAACATTGCAAGGCTTGAGAAAGACAAGCGGCGTGCAGAGCATAAGATAACCTTAAAGAGGTTGCTAGTTTAGCCAATCTCTTGGGGCAAGAGCTACAAACGCAGGAGACTATGAGGGCGCCCTGGTCCAGCATCGTGAGGAAGCAGCCTTGTGTGAGGCTCTGGGTGATGCCATTGGTGTGGCTGTGGCACAGCGCCCCATGGGGGAAGTGTACAGTGAGATGGGAGAATGGGAAAAAGCACTCCAATACCTAAAAAATATTATCTCTTGCCAAAGAGGCAGAGAGTTTGGTGAAGAGCAGCGTGCTTTATGCAACCCTTGGTCGCACTCAATTTTCAGAAGCAGAGGAGGCAGGATTTAGAGGCCAGGAGGAGGACCAGACAAGGGCTTTGACAGAAGCAGAGAAGGCTTTCTTACGTTCCCTTTCTGTATGTGAACGTCTCAAAGGAGCAGTGATTCCAGGAGCATAGCCGATGCGTTGTCGGCTTATCTTAATCTTGGTTTAGTTCTAGATTATCGAGGAAATGTTAAAAAGGCACGTCACTTATAAGCCAAGCACTAGATTTGTGCACCAGTCACAGTCTTCATGAAGATGCCAGAGATGCCATTTAGGCTTGGGGTTATCTTGCTTCGAGAAGGCCTCCTGACAGATGCCCTTCAAGAAGGTCAGAAAACATTTGCTTTGGCACCAAGCTTCACAAAAAAAGTCTCCAGTGTGACTGTCACTCATTCCTTGCACAGGTCCCTCTTGCTAATGCTGACTATGAGGCTGCAAAAAATGCTATCACAAAACCCATAAACTGAAACACCCTGACCCTTTAAAATAGGGAAAGAATTGAGAAAATTTAAAATGTGTTGTAAGTATGTGTGTAGCTGAGGACTCTCTTGTGATGATGGGGGATGGCACTGATGAAGAGAAAATAAAATTATATGAAAACTAGGGGATGGGTCAGCCAACTTGGGATTCTACACAAAAGCAATTGAGTATTACCAAAAATGTTGGAGTGTGCAGTCCGTGCGAACAAAAGCCCTTCGTTTCTTGCTCCTATATATCTATCTCTTGCACAGACATATTCTGATAACAAGCAGTTTTTTGGAGGCCAAACAGTATTATATAAAAGAATATAAAATAAAGCTTCAAGAAGATGCTAGTGAAGCTTGTAAAACATTACTCACCATTGCAGATGTACGTGAAAGGCTAGGAGAAACTACGATACACTCTCAGATACCTATTGTGAAGCTAGAGCATTGGCTTGCTAAAGCCCCGCAATCCAAAGCTAAAAGTTTATGTGCTACGTTTGTATTCGTCCCTTCCTGGTATCCCAGAAGATGTAAAATGTGAGATCAAAGAACAAATGAATTCACTGGCAAATGAAAATGATTTGATCCAGAAGCAGACCTAAGTGATGAGGAAGATAATGAATGTGAAGATGAGATTGACTTAATCTTGTCAACTTTTCTGACAGTAAGAGGGACCATGAAAACTTTGACAGGCCCTAGACAAGTCACGTCAGAAGAAGTCTCTTGTGGTAAAGAGAAACGAAAAAGGAGAAAACCCCTTTGCACAGGTTTGCATAGATGGGAATTTTACCATGGTGGGGAAAGCCCCTTTGCAACAAGGTCACCCTGTCAATCCTCGTGACAACTGTGGCTGGCTGCCCATCCATGAAGCAGCCAAACATGGTTACTATGATATCATTCTTGAGCTGATAGAGGCTGGAGCGTGGATTAGTGATCGAGGAGGAAAACATGTGATGGTATCACACCTTATACATGATGCTGCATCTTGTGGAAATATTGAGATTGTTAGGCTTCTTATGAACAAAGGAGCCTCTTCATTGCTAAAATGATGATGGGATACACCCTTGGAAAGTCTGGAAATTACAGGAGACGAGCAAAACTTTCTAAAAAAAGAGGAAGAGGAATGTATTAGACTTGAAACAGATTTTAAAGGGGAAGCAATGAAGCGTGCTGGACACAAGATACCAGCCAAGGCTTCTGACTCCTCTCCATCAGAGCGCTTTAGCCCCAAGGAATCCAGCCACTGAAAAGGAGGGCAGGTTCACATGCATCTTTGTCTGGGATAGAGGAATTTGTAAAGACCAAGAAGGTTTAGTGAAGAAAAGATTGATATTAAGAGTAAGCTGAGTTCTAGACTAGGCTTTGAAGAAGAGGAAAGTAAAGGGTTTCAGGATGATGAGTTACCTGACCTTTGTGCAAACTGGTAGTAATATTGATGAAAGACCATCAAGTGCATGTTCTCAAGGAAATCCAATTGAAGCTGATGTTGAAGAAGACTCTGAAGAATTTGTTAACCCTTTGCTGATAGTTTTAACAGGAGACGAAATCGGAAACAGGAACTTCCCAAAGTGCAATTGAGATGTGGGGCAGTGCTGTGCGTTAGAGCTGAAGTCCAGAAGTAGCGTGTCCCTCCCAAAGGATAAGAAGCAGGCTCTTGTGACTGATGAAGAGGTTGTAGATGACTGGTTAGATGATGATCTTGGTATATTTTCCAGAAAAAGGAAAAGAGTGGAGAAACTTGAATTTGAATAAAAGGGAAACCCCAAGAGGGGAAAGTAGAGTCCTATCAGAAAAGAAAATTTATCAGAAAGAATATTAAGTCGGAGTAAAAAGGTTCGTCAGACAAAGTTAACCTCCATTGTGCAGAAAAATCCGAAGACATCCATGATGGAAGGAACAGTCCTTGCAGAGAGGGTGATTACAGCTTGAGTGACTTGAGAGACAGTCCTTTAAAATACAGAGGCCAATAGAACAGTTGATTCCCCCAGCTACAAGTAACCATGAGAGTCCAATCACTCCCAGCAGTACACAAAGTACTATTTAGTGGTGGTGCCTTACGTCTTCGAGTTCGAGTGCAGAATCGTGTCTTTTTGGTACCAGTAGCTGGTGCTGGACAGAACCGAACAGTAAGCTGGCTAGCAGAGGAGGTAACACGCAGGTATTACCAACTAGCTGGATTACGTCCCCATCTTACACTGACAACTCAGGATGGTGCTGTCCTTGATCCCAATGATCCAATATCTCTAGTGCTCCCTATGGAGATGTCAGAGCTGCAGGCACAGGTAACAGGTTGGGACTTGCCACCTTTGCCTGATCGCTATAGCCAAGCATGCCAGGCTCTTGGCACCATCCCTGTGTCATCAATCTCTTCCATTTTGCACCGCACAGAAGCCTCAACCAGTCTTGATCTCAAGCATGTAAGGCGAATCACAACACTACAACTTCAGCCAGTTCTCAGGGCCATTCAGTGCCAGCAAAGTTTGCGAAGTATAGATCTGTCACATTGTCGATTGGGAGATGAAGGCTTCCGCCACCTGATAGAAGCCTTGCAATCCTTACCATCACTTGAAGCTTTGCACCTGAGAGCTGTAGCTGTTACTACATCAAGTTTTGTCTTACTTACAGAAGCCATAACTTCTGGAGAAGTTCCCCTAAAATGCTTGACATCATTAGACATGAGTTATAACACGCTTTCTGGAGTTAAACTTTCCAACATAGGGACAGTTTTAAGCTTACCATTGCTTACTAGTTTGATGCTAAAACACTGTAGTATGTCACTCATTGGACAGCAACAAATACCCTCAATATCTTCAGGTTTAAAAACATTGTCACTCGATTATAACATCATAAACAGTGTATCCCTAGCAAACTTGCTATCTTGTGTACCACAGGTGTCCAGTCTGACCCTCAGTGGTGTAAAATAACCAGGAGGCAAAGGCTGACTCCAGTGCACGTCTGGGTGTTGCATTGTCTGGAGTTTTAGGTGCTGGAGAACAGTGTCTTTTGCAACAACTGGACCTTAGTTCTTGCAACCTCTCAGATGCAGACCTCGAGGATATCTCAGCTTACCTATATCGTTGTCCCTTCTTGACCTCGATCAACTTGGCACACAATCCGACATCACATCATCATCTGTCAATGCTCTTCTTGATGAACTTACATAAAATCTTGTTCTTCCACTCACTGATCTTAGATCCAGGGAAACAAGAGCTTCCCAGCGCAGGTTGACACAAAGATTGCTCCCAACACTAAAGACACAAAGCAGCAACAAAAATCCTTTGAAAAAAATATCAATTTCAAGCATGGACAGCATTCACAGTTAGAGGACCTGTGGAAATCACAGCATCAGAAAAGCCAGTGTGAACACAATAAGTGGTGAATTATTTCTCGAGTGTGTTGATAGCTGAACTTTTTTATTGTTGGAGTTGGACATTTTTAAAAATGTTTAGAGATATATTTTTTGGTATAAATGTTGATATGAATATTTATTTGATGTGTTTTTTTAAATTTACCTTTTTAAATTTTTACATTCGTACACGTTTTGGATCTTTCCCCTTGGGATGTTTTTTTTGTCAATATTTTTTAGGAGATTAATGTTGAATGACTTGTTACAAAGAAGTGCTGGGAGCTCAGTTTCTTTTTTTTTTTTGTGTTTTACACACACACATATATATATATATATATTATATATTATATAATAAAATATATATATATATTATATATATGATATTATGTATAATTGTATATATGTATATATATGTAAAATTTTTATGTATATATATGTATATATAGTATATTACATATTATATATATATATATATATATATTATATATATATATTATATATATATATAATTTTATATATATAATTTTGACAACATATAACATGCCACACCCCACACCCCCACCCAACCCACACCCACAACACGTGCACGCACACGCACACGCACAGGCATGCACACCAACAGGGAACACAACAACACCTACACACACACCTAAACACACACCTACACACACACCTACACACACACACAAAACACCAACACACACACACACTACACCCTACACACAACACACCACAAAACAAAACCTACACACACCCACACCTACACACACCCACACCACACACACCCACAACACACACCCCACCAACACCCAACCTACACCACCCCACCTACCCCCAACCCCCCTACACCACCCACACCTCAAACCCACACCACAACACCCAACAAAAAACCCCCACACCCACCCCCCCCTACACAAACCCACCCTACCCCCCCACCCCACCCTACGCCCCCACCCAAACCCCCAAACCTAACCCAACCTACCACACCCCCCCACACACCCCCCCTCAACCCCCCCCTCCCCCCCCTAAAAACCCCCTAAACACCCCCACCACCACCCCTTCCGGGGCCAAAACCCTTAAAACTTCATTCCCCGGACCCGAGAACCCCCCCCTTTTTCATCCACCCTCCACCAATCCTTTCCTCTCCCCCCATCCCCCCCCTTTTTCCCCCTCTTAAAGAAAACCCCTTTTTGAACTCCCCCAACCCTCCCTCAGCCTTTGCCCTTCAAAACTTTTCCCCAAAGGGGTCCCATCTCCCCCCTCCTTTCTTCCCTTTTTCCCCCCAAAAAACCCCCCCTCTCCCCTTTTTCCTTAAGGGGGAGCTGGGAAAGATAACCCCAACCTTGGGGCCACCCCTCGCTAACTTTTTTTGCAGGTTTTTTTTTCCCCCCTTTTTGTTTTTCTTACCCCTTTTTAACCCCCCCAAGGGGACCCTAAAAGGAAAAAACTGTTTTTTCCGCCTAAAGGCCTGAAAAGGGGCCCTACCCCCCTATTTTTTATTGGGCCCTTCCCCTCAAAAGGGGCCCCCGGGGGGGATTTTTTATCCCCTTTCCCCTTTACCGGCCTTTAAAACCACCCCACATTGGGGCAATACGCCCCTTATCAATAGCCCCAAAATTTAAACTTTTCCATTCCCGACCCCATCTCCTTTACCACATCGAACCCAAACACCCCCCCTTTTCCCAAGCCTTATTGCCCAAAACCTCCTTAAAACTTTATCTCCCCAACCTAATTTAAACCCCTCCCCCCCACAACCCAAAAACTAAAACCCCCCCATCCTCCTTTATTAATCCCCTTCAGCCAGCCCAAATCCCCATTTTTTCCCCCAAAAACTCCCTTACCGACCCCCCTCCTCCCCTTCCCTCCAAAAAAAGAAAAACCCCTCTTTTTCCGACCAAAAACCCCGCCTACCCCCCCCACCCCACCCCAAACCCCCACCCCCCCAAAAACCCCCCCCCCCCCCCCCCCCCCCCTCCCTCTGTCACATAAATCCGAAAACCAGCTATCATTAACAAAAAACAGACATATATGGTAACCCCATTTGCAAAACCCCCACCCAAACCCCTAAATACTTGCACCGGAAAACAGTTTAAATCCCCCCAAAAATTTGCCCAATCTATGACAAAGATTGGTAAATTGTGGGAAGACCTCTCCCTTCTAACAGTATGATAAAACTCATAAATGTACTCCATTCCCCCGAGGTAATTGAAAAAAAAAAACCCACTAACATACCAAAATTCCCTTTCCGTAGCATACCTTCCCTTTTAAAACGTCATTAGGAGAGAACCCCTCCCTTTTCGTCCATCCAAACCCCCTTCCACTCAGTGCCAAAATTGTGGGCGTCTAGGAACCCCACCCAAAAACATTGCCTTTCCCCACAGCCAATGCCCACTATGTCCCAAACCCTGGCCATACCCGTTAACTGCCCTCCCCAATCACCCCAAAATGTCCACTGGGGGGCCCCCATAATGTTTTATAGGGGTTTCCCCACCTAAAAATTTGAGTCTGGGTAGCAATCCAGTTAAAATTGGAAATCACATACGTGAGCCAAAAAGAACAGTCGACGGGGTTTCCCTTTTTAAAATCTCCTTCTCCGTAACGCTATTCTAATTTTCTCCTAAACCCACCCCCCCTACTCTAAACCCCCCTTTTCTACCTCCCCCCTTCCCCCAGTCAAACTTTTTTGCCATCCTAATCCAGACCTAAAATCTCTACTAAGATATTTAAACCCACCACCAAAACCCCCTCAACCCCTTTCCCCTCTCCCTCCTCGCATACCCGTAACAGACAAAAAAACTTCCACCCCCCCCCCCCCTACCACAACATCCCTCCACCCCCCCTTACTCCTTTGTTTTGAGACCAGTCCTCTTTTCCCCCCCCTAAAAAAATCCTATACCCCCCAAAAATCCCAAAAAAACTTTTAGAAAAAACCCATTGAAAATTTTCAAATTACCAAATGAAAACTGACACTCAAACCTCCAAATCTTAAAACCCCCCTGCTCCTTCCCCACACTCAAGAAAATGCGATATCCATCCCCCCCTCCAAAAGAATCCCCCTACACCCAAACCTCCTCCCCCCCCCAAAACAACCCACCCCCCCCCGACCCAACCCCAACCCCGCCCCACATTACCCCTCCCCCCCACCCCTTTTACCCCTTCCCCATCCCCCTAAAATACACAGTAATCTCTAATGTCACAATTTCCCTTCCTCAGCCTCCTCCCCTAATACCCCCCCTAGTGAAACAACTCCCCCCTCCCCCATCTCAGACCTCTCAGTCCTTTTCCCCACCCCCTATGCTTCCCCCCCCCCCCAAATCAGTAAGTATAACTACCTTATTGGAATTTTCCCGGGGGTTTCCGTCCCAGACTGACCTTCGTATATCCTTTCCTTTTATTCCATTATTGTATGCCTTCAAAGATTTTTCTAACAACCCTCCAATACCAACCCCCAAATTATCTTTTTGTCTCATCCCCACTTCCCCTTTTAGTCTCACCCCATATTATCAAAACAGAAAAACACTTTGTCACACCCTCCCTTTCAAACCCGTCCCTTGCCCGTTTTTCCCATCTTCCTTCATCGTTGGGTCCAGGTATCAGCTTTCTTCCCCCCCCATCCCCCCCCCCTGACTTTTTGTTTTTTTAAAATTTTTTTTCCCAACTTCAAACCCCCTTTCCTCTAGTTGGTGACTTTTTAAAAAGCCCCGCCCACAACTCTATGGGGTATTCTATCACCCAAAAATCCCGAGGCCCTTCTAGGAGCGCCTTTCCCTCCCCCCAGCTCCCTTTCTATACAAATTCCGATCGCCCCCCCACACTTTTTATAAACCCATCCACGCAAACTTTTTCCCTGCCCCTTACCCCGCTCTATGCTCCCCTTCTCTTTATTTAGATTTCCCCTGGTCAGTCCCTTTGCCCACTTTCCCTATAGTGACCCTTTTTAGTTCTCCCTTTCTCCTACTTCATACGTACCACCCCTAACTCCCCCCTGGGTTTTTTTATAGACACTCCCCACTTTACTTTCACTCTTTACTAACCCCCATTCCCACTTCCCTTTTTAAAATAACAATTTTTACAAAAACAACTTGACCAAACCCCCTTCCCCCAACCCTAAGACCAAACCTCCAAAAAGTTTTTTTGGAATTTTGATGCACAAACCTTTTCCCAAAAATCACCTCATTTCCGTCAAAGGGGTACCCCAAACCCCTTCCCCTTTTCTCCTTTAATAGAGCATTCAATCTCCTTACTCCAATAGAAAATAAAGCTCAAAAAATTTTAAAACCCCCCTTAACATCTACTAAATTTTTGGAAAAAAAATACCAAAAACCCCCCCCCCTTTTTGTTCCCTATTCGAAAAAACCTCATTCGATTCAGGCAAAAAGGGGATTATTTCACCGGTCAAAGGGTTTCTACCACTCCACTTCTTCCTTTTAATTCCCCCAAAAAATCCCCCAATCTCAACCCATTCGAGAGCCTTAATCCCCCTTTCTTCCCCCCCGAATCTTCTGCCCACAATCGTTGGGAAAATTAGGCCCCGCGGATTATGTTCTCCCAATCCTCTTCCTCCCTTTTCCTTCTCTTAAAAAAAACAAAACCCTTTGCCCCCGGTTTTCCTTTTAAATTCGAAAACTCTTTCCCTTTCCCTTTCCAACCCAATAAATGGGATTCCTCAAAATTTCCCCATCCCTAAAACTCTGTCTATTAGAGGAATTAACTTCCCTTTAATTTGTATCTTAATTTCCCCAAACTTTTTTCCTTCCCAATTCTTTTCCCTCCCCAACCAGCTGCCCCCTTTCCATTTTGAGCCCCTATATTCTCGCTTTGCACCAAAACTCTCTATTTTTTAAAAAAAACATTGATCGACTGGCGGACCCTATCCTCCAACAATTGTCCTCTCTAGGCATATAAACATGGTGCTTAAAAGTCCTTCCCTCTCCCAACCCTTTCCTTAAAATCGCCCTGCCCCAAAATCTTTTTTTCCCCCAAAAAAAAAACGAAGGTGTCCCCACAAAGGGAGTGGGGGCTCCAGTAAAAATTTTTATTCTTCTTCTGGTTAATTATTGTCCAGTTTTACCACCAGGAGCCCCCCATCACATAAAGTTGATGATTTAACCATCTATGCCTCTGGCACACCATAAACCCAAATCTCCCAATTTCTTTTTTTTAAAACTCAATTATCAGTACCCTTCCTGGCCAAAACCCCTGGCTTTTCCCCTTTTCACCTCTAAAACTTTCTCCATTTTTCTCTCCTCACTTGTAGGTCCCCCCTTTCCCCCCCCCTTCTTTATGGGACCCACCCAACCCTTCCTCTGGCAAATTTCCCAGGTGTCATTTTTTGACTCCAAACTGTCCTGGGAGACCATATTCTACACATTAAAAGAAAAAGCTCTCCCGTCTTGAAACTTAAAAAAACCCCTCCCCCATTCATGGGGGTCAGATCCAAAACTTCCTTCATCTTCATGTTACTTTGATCCTCTCCCTCTTGTTAGGTGCCATACTCTCCTCTGCCTCACTTTTCTCCTTGGGCCTCTTATACAAACCATCACTGTGGTCTTCGTTACACTAGGGGGCCTTTTCGCTCCTCCCCATTTAAGCCTGACCCTGAAACGGATACCATCTCTTCTCGACGTCGTGCCCTTCTCTCTTCCGTGTATGTTCGATCCACCCCCAATTTTCCCCCCACAAAATAAAAAATCCCACAACCCCCACTTCTTACCTTAGCTTCATCTCCACGATTACCCACTCCTTTTTTCAACCCATGGTCCCTCCCTCAATTCCCTTTTTCCCCCTCTCCCCAAACCTCTCCCATTCTTGTCCATTTCCCTCCCTCCATGCTCATACCCACCCCCCTATTTGCTCTTCGTTTTCCCACCCACCAAAAACAAAAACCCCCCTACTGCCTTCTCACACATTTCCTTACCATGTTCCCCTCATTTTTTAGTATTCTGTATCTGATGGCTCCAAAACCACCCCCGGTGCTGGGTTTTTCAAATCTTCCAAAATCGACTTTTAAATCTCCCTTCCTCCCGAAACCGTGCCTTTCTACGAATTGTATGCACTCCTTTTTTCTCTAAAAACATATTCCTTTCCTTTTCTTTTACAATTTTTTTACTGGCTCCCCCTACTCATTAAATCTCTAAAATCAATACACACCACCAACCCCCCTTGTTTTTAAGATCCCAGAAGGGTTTTTTAACCCGTCAAAGCCATAAAACAAACAATTTTTCTGGGTCCCAGCCCTGTTGGGGAAACCCCGGCAATGAACAGGAAAACACTAGCACCCACGCCTCTATGTCCACATCTACCAACCACGCTTCTCAAACCGCCACGGGTTATTTCCCACACTTTAAGACCTTTTTGTTAAACGATGGCAATCTTTTTGGGCAAGCCTCCGCATAAAAAATTTTCATTCTTAAAACTATCAATCCCTCCTGGTCAGCTCCTTTTCGGAACAGACGTTGGGAGACGCTCTCGCCCTTTACCCCTTGGCCAACCCGTCAACACACTCCTATTGAGTCACAATCTATCCACCCCCTTTTGTTTTCCCTTTTGTAAGTTCCCCTTTCAAACCCCCACATCCCATTTTGTGCCCACGTTTTGAACAACCCGTACCTCTGCTTTTTCCCCCCCTCTATCCCCCCTTCACCCACCCCAACCTTGACTCCTTTCAGAAACCCCCCCTTTCTGCTTCAACAACCTATTCTCTTTCCCCAAAAAGCATAAAATATCCTTCATTAAACTAACTCCCTTTCCCCAAAACCCCACCGACCCCCTAACCCTTTCACTCAATTTCCCTTTTCCCCCTTAGACAACTAAACCTAACTCAACCCCCCCCCTTCCAAAATTAACTATAGTGCACTCCCTTTAAAGTCTAGCACATTTTTCTTTTTTTAACCATTAACCATTATTTCTAAATTCAAAATATTGTCGATATCCCCTCCCCTCCACAAGTAGCCCTCTTCCCCCCCTCCCACTCCTCCCAAAAACCCCATCTTCCCCCTTCTCCATGTGCACCCGTTCCCTATTATCCTTCCACTCCCCATGCGTTACGTGACTCCCTTTGTCACAAGTGTCCTCCGGGTTTATCCCCCCTGCCCTTTTTCTTTTTTATGTTTCTTTTGCAGTGTTCCTATCTCCAATATCTATCCTTTGGGTTTCTATAACTTTGGCAGCTACGAGTCTTTAACATTAAAAAATTTTTATCACACAACATTACAAAGTGTTTTATGAGCTTTGCTGTTCGCATATTTATTTGCTTTAAAATTTAATCATTAACCTTACAATTAGTCACATAGAAATATAAAACACGTCTATAAGACACAGCTGAAAAGTTTATGCTACACTTCATAATTTATTTGTATATATATTCTTGCTGGTAAACTGTGCTTTTTGCTTTTGGTAGCAGTTTGTCAGTTCTAAAAGCAATGAGTTACTCTTATAAAGTTTACGCTTTCTATGAGTACAATGGAACGTTTTCGTTTTCTTTGGAGGATTAATAGGATATACTATTACTTTATATATGATGTAGTTTCATTGAATAACTAACATTGAATAGCAGCTTAGGTAGTCTATTTGAATAATAACGTATAAAAAGCCAATTACGAATGCAATATTAGCGATGATGATTTAATGGTAACATTGATAATCATAATCTTGATGAAAAATATTAAGTAGTAAGTCGCACGCACGCACGCACGCACGCATATTAATAATCATAAACATGCTAAAAAAAACAGAATTATAAAATTTTAATTATAATATGCCGACAGACATGCTAGTGTCGAAAAAGGCCACGGACTTGAGCTTCAGTAGATAAAAAAAAATGGTGCCTTATTCCCTTGCTCCTCGTTGGCAGTTATCAAATGTTCTGAATAGTGAGTGCTCCCTCTTGAGCACTGGCCACTCATCTGTAATTGAACGAGAATGAGTTTCATGACTTGATTACAAAATATATTTTATTGTTTGTGGCTAAATACACTTTCATACCTTTGTGCATTCATTATTTGTTTAATCTAGATATGCTTATTCTTTCCACACGTGTAGTGCACATTACTGTTGACTGTTTACAATAATTTACCCCTAATTGGATCCGTGAAGATCGTTTACCCGAGTGTATATCCGTAAGTGGGGTTTCTGAGTGCTGCTTTTCGTGTCTAGCAAAATCCATATTATTTATTTTATTATATTTTTTATTTAATTATTTTATCATCATCATCATCATCATCATCATCATCATCATCATCATCATCATCATCATCATCATCATCATCATCATCATCATCATCATCATCATCATCATCATCATCATCATCATCATCATCATTATTTTACTAATACCTTACATGTAATAATGGCGCCTTAGAATATTCGTAGGTTTCGATTAGGTGTTTCTATTCACACGACTGGATAACCTTAATCATCCAATCCTCTGCTCCAATTTCATCCATTTCACTATTAAGAGTAACACATTTTCTGCTCTTCATCTTCTTCCTACTCCTCACTCTTCCTTAATCCATAAACGGCCCGTATTGTTCCAACAAGATCACTTGCCCAAGGGCTTTCTGATCGCAGACTGTCAACCACTGCACTCATCGTTGGTTGAACAGTTAATCCAGCTTGGCTCCCGGCCATGTTTAAGCTTAACACGAAAATACTTAAAAGTTGACACGAAATAAAATTAAACACGGGTCAAAAAAAACACTGGTACCGTCCTCTTGGGTTTCCCCAAAAATTAACCTTCACACAAATTCTGGTATTTGAAGTCCCTTTTATTTCACAGGGGCGTGTTTTCGCTGTTACTGCTGTTTCCGAAGAGAAGCAGTTTTCTTTGTTTTTGGACGTTCCCCCAACTAAAAATTCAAATTTTACTCTTTAAAAAAAAAGCCGATACCATTGGGGAAAGTTAGGATGCTACATTGCTCGTCGACATCTGCAATATCTCTATTTTGGCGAAACCCTTAAATTATAGGTGTTTTTTAAAATAATATATTATTATTATATATATTAATATATTATATATATATATATATCATAATATATATATAAATATAATATATATATTATATATTTTTAAAATACATATACATAATACATACATACTACATAATACATACATACATACATACATACTACATACATACATACACACACACAAAAACACCACACCCACACCACCGTGGTGTGTGTGTGTGTGTGGGTGGTGTTGTGTGGTGTTGTATGGGTGTATAAAAACTGAGTACTTTATGTACCCACAACACACCAGATATATATATAAATAAATTATAAATTTTTATATTATATATATATTATATTATATTTTATTTCATATAATATTTATATAATAATATATATATATATAATCATCTACATATATATATATAAAAATAATATATTTATATATATATATTATATATATATAATTTATATATATATTATCATGCTATACTACCTACAACACATATTATGTATATATATATATGCATATTATATACTTATTATATACATATATATATAATATATAATATATTTTTATATATATTTATGCATTCATACATACATACAACATATTATATTAAAATAATATATTAATTATATATATATATATAAATATATTATATGTATATTATATTATAATAAAATATATATATATATATTATTATATATATATATATATATATATATCATTCACAATACACACACACACCACACACCAAAACCCCCACACAAAAACACACCACCAACAAAACACCCCACACACACACACACACACCACACCACATATAAAATATATTATAATATATATAATATATATTTATATATATATTCTGTGTGTGTGTATTATTAATAATGCATATATATATATATATATATTATATATAATATATATATATAAAATATAATAT
>NW_023654365.1:22500-29982 GCF_015228065.2 Penaeus monodon
GTCCTTAATCATTATGAATTATAGCAAAATATGCTCCATTTTCCGAAATCCTTGCGAGATAGACCATTAAAGTGATTGTAAAGTCAAAAAACACATGGGTTTTAAATGGGCTCCAATTAGGGGGTATTAAATTAATCGCTGTTATTTATTGGTCTATAGTATTTTTGTTCTTAAATTTTTTTTTCTTTTCTTGTTTGTTTTAAGTAGAATCTTTATGGCCCCCTAGAATTTGGTCGGGTACAAGGTATATCGTAAATTTTTAAATATAGGTTTATATATGTTTGCCTACGGATATTCACCACACACATACATTCTATATATATATATATATATATATTTTAAAATTTTATATATATATATTTTATATATATATATATATATATATATATATATATATATAACACACCCACACAACACACACACAACACACACAACCACACACACACAACACACATATATAATATATATATATATATATATATTATATATTAAAATATATATATCACACATACACACACACCACACACCGCACACACGCACACGCACCACACGCACACACCCCACACAACATATACACATACACATGCACATACCATACACCTACACTACACACACAAAACATACACACACACACACACAACACACACAACCCCACACACACACACACAAAACACACACACACACACACAGATAAAATATATATATATATATTTTATATATATATATATATATGTATATATATATATTATATAATATATATGTATATATATAATATATATATAATACATATAATATATATGATATATATACAATTTATATAAAATATATATATAATATATATATTATATATATATATTGGGCCGCGGTGGCCGAATGGTTAGAGCGTCGGACTCAAGACTGTCACGACGGCATCTGAGTTCGAGGGTTCGAGTCACCGACCGCCGGGGGGGGTTGTTTTTCCCTTGGCAAGGAACTTCACCTCGATTGCCTGCCTAGCCACTGGGTGGCCAAGCCAGCCCAAGTCAGTGCTGGTCCCAAACCCGGATAAAAAAAGAGAGAATGTTTTCCTAAAAAGGTAACCCGGCACTCTCCGTGGAAAGGAACTGGGGACCCTACCACGTACTCACTCCAAAAGCATCACAACGTGAAAACTGGAAATTGAGTATCATGCTGTGACCACGGCGGCTCAGACATGAACCTACCGTTAATGAATGAAATATATATATATATTATATATATTATATAATTTTATATATATCTCCCCCCAAAAAAAAAAATATATATATTTTATATAATTATTATATTATAATTTTATGATATATATATATCAATATATATATTTATAATATTATTTATATTTATATTTATATATATTATTAATATAAAATTTTAATTTGTGGGTGTGTGTGTGTGTGTTTAAAATGTATACATTTTGAATATTTGATCCCTTGTCGAAAAATTTGAGTTCCTTTTTCTCTTCTTTTTCTTTTTTCTCCTTCTTCTTTTCTCTCTTTTTTTTTTTTACCACGAATGCACGGCCATTACGCTGTTTTTCCTACTTTTTAATTCATCCGATTTTAAAAATGGACCGAGCTTTGGTATGGGTGTTGTGAAAGCTATTGAGACACGCCACCAAACACACATACAGCTTCGATGTACTCTAGCTACTGCTTTCTATCTGTGTTCGTCTGTCTTTATAATCGTCTTCTATATCTTTTGTGTCGCACTAAAACCCATCCAAGCGTGTGCAATCTTTTGCCCGCTCTTTATAATGTTTGTATGTCTATCCGTATGTTGCATTGTCTTTGTTCGTGTTTTCTATCATTATCCATATATCTATCTATTACTATCTATTATCTATTAGAACAAATGAAATAGAAAGCTAACATACGGCCTGCTCTTCCTACGCTTAAGCGTCGAAAACATTAATTATGGCGTATATCACTTAGACTTCACAGATAACATCAGGTAAAGCCCAACATCATGTTATTGAGATGTGCCTCCAGCGTCGGTGATATGTGGCCTGAGAAATAGCGTCATACATATGTATAAATATAATTATATATATATATTATATATATATATAATATATATATTTATTACATCTACCATATATAGTATATTATATATATATGCATATATTACGTATATTATTATATATATCATATATAATATGTGGTGTGGTGTGTGTGAATTTGTATATATGTAATAAATCACACACACACACACACACACACACCACAACACACACACACCACCACCACACACACACACACACACACACACACACACACACACACACACACACACACACACAACACACACACACACACACACACATGCTACACACACACATGCACCACACACACAACAACACACCACACCACACACACACACACACACACCATCACACACACACACACACACATATATATATATATATATATATATATTATATATATATATTAATATATATATATATATATGAAAAATACCCATACACAAACAAAGAGGAGAGAGAGAAAGAGAGGAAAAGAGAGAGAGAGAAAATAGGGGAGAGAGAGAGAGGAAAAGAGAGAGAAGAGAGAGAGAGAGAGAGAGAAGAAAGAGCACAGAGACAAACAAACAGACTGAAAAAACAGAATCAAACAAACTAAAGGGTTAAGAATGCATGAAATACAGACAAAGAGATCGCAGCAAGAAAAAAGAGAAGGGAGGGGAGAGAGAGTAGAGGGGGAGGAAAAGAGAGAGAGAAGAAAGGGGAGAGAAAAAGGGGGAGAGAAGGGGAAAAAAAGAGAGAAAAAAGAGGGGGAAGGGGGAAGGGAGAGAGAAAAAAGGGGGGGGGGAGAGAAAGAGGAGAAAGAAGAAAAGGGGGGGGGGGGGGGGAAAAAAAAAAAAAAAAAAAAAAAAGGGGGAGGGGGAGCGGGGGGGAAAAGGGGGAGAAGAAAAAGGGGAGAGAGAGAAGAGAGAGAGAGAAAGGGGAGGAGAGGGGAGAGAGGGGAAAAAGAGAGTTTCCTGAAGAAAAAAAAAAATTTTTTTTTTTTTTTTTTTTTTTTTTTTAAAAAATTTTTTTTTTTTTTTTTTTTTTTTTTTTTTCCCAAAAAAAATTTTTTTTTCCCTTTTTTTTTTTCCCCCCCCTGATAAAAATTGTTTTTTTTTTTTTTTTTTTTTTTTTTTTTTTTTTAAATTCATTTTTTTTAAATTTTTTTTTCATTTTTTTTATTTTTTTATTTTATTGCAATTGTTTCTGTAAATTGGTTTTAAATTTTCTTATAAAATTATTATATTAAATTAAAAAAAAAAAACAAAAAAAAAAAAAAAAAAAACCCACCAAACCAACCACAACAAAACACAACAAAAACAAACCCCAAAACCCCCGAAAAATAACCAAAAAAAAACCCCACCTAAAAAAAACCCCAACAACAAACACACACACAAAAACACAAAAAAAAAAACACACACTCACACACACACACACACACACACACACACACAACAAAAAAAACCCCCACAAACACAAAAACACACACAACCCCCACGACACACAAAACAAAAAACACCCACACACACCACACCACAAAACCACCCCCACACACATTCACCACAACAAAAAAAAAAAATTTTATATAATTATATATATATATTAATATATATATATATATAATATAATATTTTATTTTAAAAAATTATTATTGATGTGTGTTGGGGGTGTATGTATTATGTATGTATGTTGTTGTATGTATGTATGATGTTGTATTATGTTTTTGTATGTATGTATTATTATGTAGTATGTATGCATGCATGTCGGGGATGTATGTATTTATATATATTATATTGTTTATGATCATGTATGTAGCACGAAAACAAAGTTTTTTCCCCAAAAATTATTATCAGCATTCGTTTTTTAGAAAAAGATAGCGAAACCCATAAAAAACTTTCATTCATCCAAAAAAAAAGTAATAACCTTTTTTAAATGTTGACCACAAAATGAAAAAAAAAGTCCATACACTTACCAAAAAGAAGAGCAAGAAAAAAAAAAAAAACGAAAAAGGGGAAAGAAAAGGGAGGAAAAAAGAAAAAGAGGAAAGACGAGGAAGAGGAAGAAGGGAAAGAAAAAGAAGAAGAGGAAAAAGAAAAGAAGGAAAAGAAAAAAGTAAAAAAAAAAAAAAAAAGTAATAAAAAAAAGGGAAAAAGAAGAAAAAAAAAAGAAAAGGAAAAAAAAAGAAAAAAAAAAACAAAAAAAACAAAAAAACAAAAAAAAAAAAAAATTATAAAACAAAAAAAAAGAAAAAAGAAAATAAGAAACAAAAAAAAACAAGAAAACAAAAAAAACAAGAAAACAAAAAACAAGAAAATAAGAAAACAAAAAAAGCAAAAAAACAAAAATATGAAAAACAAGAAAACAAGAAAATAAAACAAGAAAACAAGAAAGCAAAAAAAACCCCGCTGTATTACATGATATGCAAAAGGATCCTCCCTTCCAACTGCCTTGAAACCATGAACAGTCGTAATCGCGCGTGGATTCGGATTGATAACCTGTTGGTTTGGGTAATGGCCCGTTTTGTTATTATCACAGGTAACTATTATATATGTGATGATGCCAGGTGAGCTGTGATGGATGGTGAACCGATGATCATGCAGAGGTAGTCATGCACACTTTATTGCAGACCGCGAACCTCGCTGATTTCCCAAGACATATCTGCTTTCGTTTGTATGCGGAGCAATTTCGCGAGAGTAAAATAGTAGGGGGGGGGGGTGGGGGGATGGGAGATGGAGGAGAGAGATAATCGGCGAGGGAAAAGAGGGCGAGAAGAAAGGGTGAGGAGGGATATAGACAGATGAATTCTTAGAGAAAAATGGATAAGTAGATAGATAGGTGGGAGAAGAGAGATGGGTAAATAAAGAGATGGATAGATAGCCGGATAGATTAAAACACTTGACGAAGAGAGAGAGAGATAGAGAGAGAGAGAGATAGGAGAAGATAGATAGATGAAAATAGAGGATAGAGAGAGAGAGATTAGAGAGAGAGAGAGAAGAGGAGATAGAGAGAGCGAGAGAGAAGAAGAGAGAAGATAGTAGAGAGAGAGAAGCAGAGAGAGAGAATAGAGAGAGAGAAACAGAGAGAGAAAAAAAAAAAAACAGAGAGAAACAGAGAGAGAGAGAGGAGAAAGAGAAGAAGGGCGAAAGGATTAGGGAGATTAATAGACAATAGACAGACAGAGATATGGAAGGATAGAGTTATTAACAGATACATGTGTAGGCAAAATATGTTCTTCTACACAGAGAGAATACCCTGGAGAGAGGAGGCAAAATGATAAAAAAAATGGAGAAGAGATAATGAAAGAGAATAATGATAATTATCAGATAATGAGAATCAACTCCTTTTGATATATTGATCATTCTGATTGCATATGCATTAGGGTCTTTCTCGGCAACACATACATTAATGAAGGAATGGTGGAGTAATAGAAAAAAGAAAAATAAAAAACAGATAAAAAAAAAATGTGTACGTACACACAGACACGCACAAAACACAACACAAAAACACACACACTAGAAAACACCAGAACCCACACCGACCAACAGCAACACAGAAACCCACACAACCACACACCAGATCACACACAACACACACAACAAACAAACCACACAAAACAACAACACCAAAAACACCCCCAAAAACCACAACATACAAACACACACACAAACACCACATACCTTTTAACATTACGTCTTTCTCCTTTCAACAGGTGATTGAAAATTTTCGATAAAGCACGGGAAGATTACTAAGACCTCTTCAAGCCCTGATGGTTAACAGAACATAACAGGAGTTAATGATGGAATGAGAAAAGAATAAAAAAAAAACATACAAAGACCAAAATTCCTACAAAAACACAAATCACAGTTCGTAGAGAAAAGAGAGAGGAAACAGGGACAGAAGACAAAAAGGGGAAAAGTAGACAAGAGACAGAAAGGAAGAGACAGAAAAAACGAAAAACAAAGACAGAGAGAACAGAAAAGGGCAAAGGGAAGAAAGAGAAGAAGACAACAAAGAGAGACAAAAGAGACAAAAGAGAGAGAACAGAGAGGGCAGCAAAAGTTAACAAAAAAAGGTTTTGTTTAAAGGCTCTATGTATCGAAATCCTTTAGCAAATCGCTAAAAATGACCTCGTAAAGGAAAATTCACAAGAGTTTAAAAAGAGGGTACAACAATCCTAAATCAAGTCAAAAAATGGCTAAGAAAATCATGTTCATCTCCAAAAAAACGTTATTTCAAGGGGCAAAAACCCCGCATGGGCGGCCCCTTGTGGCCACAAGGGGCCCTTCCTGGGCTAGGGGTTTGGGGGCACATTCACACTGTTAACTTCAGCAATGTTGTGCAAAAAGTTTTTTAATGTTTTAAAATTGTACTTAATGCAGCATACTCCAAATATATATATATATATATTATAATATATATATATTTATATAAATATTAATTATTTAAAAATTTAATAATTTTTATAAATATATATAGTAATTTTTATGTATTATGCATTTTTTTATACTAGTATGAATATTTTATGTATTCTTGTTTACATTTACTATATATATTTTATATTATATATTTATTTTTATATATATAATATATGTATGGAAATTTTTATATATTATATATTTAAAATATATATATTTTATAATATAAAAAATATAATAAAAAAAAAAAAAAAAAAAAAAAAATAAAACACATAATAAAAAAAAAAAAACAACACAACCCAACCCCCAAAAACCCCCCCCCCCAAAACGCGAAAACCACACCCCACACACACACACCACACACACACACAACAACATAACACAATATATATATATATATAATATATATATATATATATATTAAAATATATGTATAGATAATATATAAAAATATATATATATATATATTATATATATATATAATATATATATATATATATAATATATATATTATTATTATAGTATATATATATATATATACAAATAAACAAAAATAAGACACACAACACACACCCCACACACACACACACACACAACAATGTATATAATTAATCATAAAATTATCATCTTATATATAATATATATATCTCTTCCCTGGGCCCAGGACGCATCGGGACCACAGACTTCCACCAAACTAGTTCGAGGGTTCACACCGGCGCCGCCAGGAACTTCACCTCAATCCACCTACCACGGGGCCACCACCCAATTTGTTTTACCAAGCTCGATATAATAGAGGAATTATTACCTAAAAAGGTAAACACCTCTTTCTGTAAATATCACTTTCTCATTTCCCAAAAATCACAACATGAAACTACAAAGACACGACCATATATAAAATTTTATATATTTATTATATATATATTTTTTTTAAAAATTTTTTAAATTTTTTTAAAAAAAAAAAACAACCCACACCCCCCCAAAAAAAAAAATTATTAATTAATTTAAAATTTTTATAAAAAAAAAAAA
>NW_023654367.1:0-4614 GCF_015228065.2 Penaeus monodon
TAAACTTAAAAAATGATTTAAGGACCAAAAAGACAAACAAAAAACAGAAAAACAAGAAAAGAGCGATAACCTCCCAGCGAAGATGATAAAAAAGGTCAAGGGAAAGAAGGGAAAATAAAAAGTACGAAATAAGATATAATAAGGCGATAAATAAGGAATCTTAATAGGACTGGAATGGGGGAGCTAATGCCCTCTTAAAACGGCGGGAAGTACACGCGGACAGGGCAGGGGGGTTTGGGGGGGGGAGGGGGGGGAGAGACTGTGATTTTTTCGGGGGTTTAAGTTTGTGTAATCTTGGCTAGAACAGAGAGAGAGAGAGAGAGGAGAGAGAGAGGAGGAAAAAGAGGGGAGAGAGAGAGAGAGAGAAGAGAAGGAAGGGGAGACAGAAGAGAATAAAAATAAAAAACCCAAAACCTCCCCCTTTCAGAACAAAAAAGCCGAGCCCAGCCCGAAAACTTCGAAACGTCTCGAAATCAGCGCATGGCCTCCCACCCCCGTTCGTCGAAATCCCGGGGAAACAGCCCGGAAAAGTTATTAATTTTTAAGCTGTGACCGCTCTGGGGGCGCGCGTTCATTTCCGGGTGGGTTTGCCCCCGATGGGGGAAAAATGACAAAAGGGTGAGAAATTTTGTCATTTTATTACCCAACGATCAAAAAAACAGTTTTTAATATGTCTGTTGCCCGGAATGGCGCAGGGGTGGTTTTCTTTCGTTTCAGAGTTTCAAAAGTGGTCGAGAAAATGTTCACGTTTTTTTCGCAATATTTGATTTTTTATAAATTTAATGAGAAGTGCCAGGGTTTTGGATAAAAAGGTTAATAAATTAATAATGATAACGAGGGTAATAGTGATAATAAAAATGACATGACTTACAGAGAAAAATGAAAAAAAAAGGTAAAGATCTCGTAATGATGATTTAATAATAGTAGTATTATGGTATAATAATATGAGATAAAGATGGTAATAAGAAATATAAAAATAATGATAATTTTGATAAAATTAACTAATGAGAAATAATTTTATGAAATTTTGATTGTAATTAAATAAAACCGGGTACTAAAAATATGATAATAATAAAAAAATGAAATTTTAAAAGTTATGAAAAAATACACAATAATAACAATAAAAATTAAGAAAAAAAAAATAAAAAAAGAAAAGAGAAGAGGAGAAAAAGGCTTTTCCTTGCGTGCGGGTACTCTCTGCCGGGCGGGGGGTCATTCGCACTTCCGACAGATGACGCCCACGCTTCCCTCGCACTCCCCTCCCCTACTTTCCCCCCCTTCCCCCCTTTCTCTTTCCCTTTCTCCCCTTTCTCTTGCTTTTTCCCCCTTTTTCTTCTCTTCCCCTTCTTCAAAATCGTTCCCCCCCCGTCCTCCGGCCACCTGCATCCCTCCCCCCCCTCCCCTCCCCCCTCCACCCTCCCGCCCCTCTACCTCCGTCTCTCCCCTCTCCCCCCTCCCTTCTCCCCCCCCCCCCCTTTTCCCCCATCCCCCCCCCTCCCTCATCTCCCGCACCCCCCCCTTTCCCCCCCCCCCCCCCTCCCCTTTCCCCCGCCCCCCCTCTCATTAGCCGAAAACCCCTTTCCCCCCGGCCACGGCTTCTACTCCGTGGACCTTTATTGGCCTCGCGCCCCCGCTATCGCCCGGCCGGGCGCACCCGCGCAGGGAAACGGAAAAGAAATCTGAAAAGGGAGAGAAAAAAAATTTTGAAGTTAAAAGACGCTTCAAAAATTTTCCCTTTTCCCCCTTTCTCCGCCCCTCTTTTCCTCCCCCCCTTTCCTGTTTTACTCCCCCCCTCAATCTGCTCTCTCCCTCCGCTTCTTCTGATCCCCCATTTCCCTTTTTTTTCTCCTTTCTTTCTCTTCCCCCCTTACTTGTCCCTCCCCATCCCCTTCCCCCTCCCTCGCCTTCCTTCCCCCTTCTTCGCCCCCTTTCATCATGGACTTCTCTCTCTGAGGCAAGTGCGCGCGAAAAAAGCCTTACGGCCTGGTTTCCCCGGCTGGAAAGGGTTGCTCGGCCCGGGCCCGGCGCTGCGGGAGATGCTCCTGCACCTCATTCACATGCATCTCTTTGCACTCTCTTTGACATTTAACTTGTGTGTGCGTGTGTGTGTGTGTGTGTGTGTTGTTTTATTTTTTTGTGTTGTGTATAAAGTTACACTTATCCTCCCATTTTTTTTTGGTACTATTTTTATGTAATTGTTTAAATTTTATAGAAAAAATTACAGAATATGAAATTCATATTTATGAAAGATAATTTTAACTTAAAAAAGGTTTATGATTTTTTGCATCTGCTATGTCATATGTGTATGGTTCTATTGTTTAAAGTTTTTAGAAAAAGGTTTTTCTTAATTTTGTACGTGTGAGGATCAAGAAGAACATTATTTGGGTTTAAGTGATAAAAAAAATGGTTTTTTCGATAATTTGAAAAAGTTTTGGGAAAGTTTTGTTGACGACGCTTTTTCGTGGTTCGGCCAAAAAGGGGTCGGAAAGGTGATCTGCTGCGATCTTTGATTTGATTTTTTAAAGTGACTGAGAATTTTCAAGGGTTTTGTTGTAGGTGAATGTTAAAAAATTAAAGAAAAAGTGAAAAATTTTTACGGGATTTGCTTAACTTCATTCAAATAACGGGATCAATCCTCGAAACACGTTTCCAGGTTGGGCTTTCTCCTTATCGGGGGGGGGAAAAACCCAAGCTGTTTTCTTTCATTTGTTTGAAAATCAATGCGGGTAAATTTTTTGAAAAATGAATTTTTATCTAAATTTTTATGGGGATTACTTTCCAATTACTATTAATTTTGTCTTTTTCTTTTATTTACTTATTATTGTTATGGTTCCCAATTAAATTGTTTCGTTTTTTGAGAATAAATTTTTTAAATTTTAAAAAATTTCCCGGGTCGGGGCTTTTCTTAAGTGAAAACCGAAACATTTTAAAAAAATTTTTAAAATTTTAATGTATATAAATTTTTTATATTTAATTTAAAATTTTAATATAAATTGAATATATTTTTTAAAAATAATTTAAAATTTTAAAATTTTAAATTTAAAAATTTTAATATTTTAAATTAAATTATATAAATAAAATAATTAAAATTTGAAATTTGTTTTATTTATAATAAAATTTTTTTTTATTATTTTAAACTTAATTTTATATTTTTAAATTTTATTAAATTTTTATTATTATTTAAATTAATTATTAATTTTTTTTTTTTATTTATATAATTATTATATATTAATTATTTATTTTATTAATATTTAATAATTTTTATTAAAATATTTATTTTTAAAAACTCAAAATTAAAATTTCTTAAAATATTTATTTAATTTAAATATATTATATATATTTTATATAATATATATATTTATATTATATATATATATAATATTTATTTTAAAATATATATTATTTTAATTTATTTATAATCATATATTTTATATTTTAATATTTAAAAATTTATATTATATTAAAATATATATATTATTTATATTTTATTTTTTTTAATATTGTAATATATTATATAAAATATTTTATATATATATAAAATTTAAAATTTAAATTTTTAATTTTTTAAAATTTTTTTATATATTATTATATTATATAATATTTTTAATAATATATAATATATATATAAAAATATATTATATATTTTTTATTTTTATATTTTTATTATAATATAATATATATATATATCATATTTCTATTTTCCCATATTTTTTATATTTTTTAATATATATTATTATATATATATTCATAAAAATATTTATATATATTATATTATATATAATATATATTATATATATATTATTATATTATTTTTTTGCATTGTTACCCCTTTTACTCCATACTCCTCACCTAGTTTTTAAAGGGAGAGATCTTTGTTAAAATTTTTCCTCTGGCTAACATCTCCTAGAGCTGACAGGTTTTTTTTTTAAAAAAAAAAGTGTTCACTGCTAAAAGATGGATAATGCAAACTAATATTTTTTGGGTATCACCATATTTCAATAATGTAATAAAAAAAAAGAAAAAAATATGTAATTGGGAAAGCTCAATCCATAAAACTTTTGACTGATCACTTTTAAAAAATTATCCACATTGATTTGAAAAAATAGAAAAGAAAAAAGCCTTGGTTATTCCGAAAGGAGAAAAATACCCCACCTGACACGTGCTTTTGATGGGTGTATTTCCCCGTTATTTGAAAGAATTTTTAAAGCAACTCCGTGAAAATTTTCATTTTTTCATTAATTTTCTTAACACTCATCCCACAACAAAAAACCCCTTGAAAATTCTATCATCTTTATAAAACAAATCAAATCGCAGCAGCATCACCTTTCCGGCCTTTCGGGCCCAACCCTCGAGAAAACGTCGTCACAAAACGTTCCAAAAATTTTTTTAAAAATTTCGACAAACCTTTTTTTGTTTACACTTCAAATAAAAAATTGCTTCTTCGGGGGGGGTAAAAAAGAACCACCTTGGGTTTAAAAAAAAAAATTTTTTTAAAAAAAACCTTTTTTTATACTTAAACATAAAAAAAACAAACCAATATGAACCAAAAAAAAAGGATAATGGGCCCCCCCAAATAAAAAAAAAACCCCCAAACCCTTTTAAAAAGTAAAAATT
>NW_023654368.1:0-4613 GCF_015228065.2 Penaeus monodon
TCTAATGATCATATTTCATGGTTTCATCCCGCCATACACACAAACGACACCACACACGCACGCACGCAAACACACACACACACACACGCAAACACACACACGCGCAAACACAAACACATACACATGCAAACACACACACACACGCAAACACACAAACACAACTCAATACACACACGAACACACATATATCAAACACTACAACATAACATGAACACAAAACATGAGTAGAGCGTTGTAAGTTGTGAGCTTCACTGCGTAGGCGAGAATATAACATATTTTTTGGTTGGACTTAATGCAGCCACGTGAATACATGTTGAAACCTTAGCAAAAAGGACCAAGTTTGCATGTGTTGGCAGGGCTACTATAAACCGCTCACTCTCGGGCGTGATCCCACTACTGCTTGACACGGGTGCTTTTGGCTGCTGAGTTTCCCCCCTGGCCCGGTTCACACTTCCTTAGCCAACCTGGACGTCCCTGGCTCCCCAAGGACACCCTTATTGAGGCCAAGCTTAGTGCGGACACCCAATCAACATGAGGAGTCCTGCAGCAGTGATCCCCACCTCAAGCCATCCTACAGCCCAGGCCTCCGAGTCGCCGGATTACAGAGTCGAACCACCGACCCCAGCCAATGGTGGATGCATGAGAACGTCCTTTTTAACAGCTAAGCGTTTTATGACATCATTATTTCATAATAAATGTATATTTTCCTATTTAAACAACATCTTTCATCAGCAACGAAGTCCATTACCCATTGGTTATACGTCTTCTAATGAGTCATTATTTCCTGATTCCATCCCGCCATACACACAACACACACACACACACACACGCAAACACAAACACACACACACGCAAACACAAACACACAACACACGCAAACACACACACACGCAAACACATAACACACACACACACACACGCAAACACACACACACGCAGACACACACACACACCCCGGTTAAGGAGTTGAAGCCAGAGATTTACTCCTGCCTGGCATGCGCTCGCATCGCTGGGGGTAAGAATTTTATCCTAAAATCAAATGGGAGCAGACTAAATCAAAGGTAAATTCTTGTTTCGCTTTCTTATTCGATTTTGTATAATAGTAAGACCCATCTGTGAAACTCTGTTACTAGGTCGTGCAATGTAAAATTGTTACTACAAAAAAAGAGGATATTGAGTCTATGGGGGCTGTGCAGGGTACTACAAGCCGCTCACTCTCGGGCGTGATCCCACTACTGCTTGACACGGGTGCTTTTGGCTGCTGGGTTTCCCCCCTGGCCCGGTTCACACCTCCTTAGACAACCTGGACTTCCCTGGCTCCCTGCCACACACAGACACACACACACGCAAACACACACACACAGACACACGCAAACACACATATCAAACACTACAACATAACATGAACACAAAAAATGAGTAGAGGGAATTCGAGCGTTGAAAGTTGTGAGCTTCACTGCGTAGGCGAGATTATATATATTTTTTTTGGTTGGACTTAATGCAACAACGTGAATTCATGTTGAAGCCTTAGCAAAAAGGACCAAGTTTGCCTGTATTGGCAGGGCTACTACACGCCGCTCACTCTCGGGCGTGATTCCACTACTGCATGACACGAGTGTTGTTGGGCTGCTGGGTTTCCCCCCTGGCCAGGTTCACACCTCCTAAGACAACCTGGACGTCCCTGGCTTCCCAAGGACACCATATTGATGCCAAGCTTAGTGCGGACACCCAATCAACATGAGGAGTCCTGCAGCAGTGAATCCCCACCTCAAGCCATCTACAGCCCAGGCCTCCGAGTCGCCGGATTACAGAGTCGAGCCACCAACCTAGCCAATGGTGAATGCATGAGAACATCCTTTTGAACAGCTAAACGTTTTATGACGTTATTTCATAATAGATGTATATTTTCCGTGTAAACAACATCTGTCATCAGCAACGAAGTACAATTACCATTGGTTATACGTCTTCTAATGAGTTATTATTTCCTGGTTCCATCCCGCCATACACACAAACACACACCACACACACACACACACATGCACGCAAACACACACATTCACACACACACACGGAAACAAACACACACACACGGAAACACAAACACACATATGCAACATGCAACACAAACACACATGCAAACACACACGCAAACACACAAACACACACACACGCAAAACACACACGTGCGCGCGCAAACACACACACACAGCAAACACAAAACACACACACACACGCATACACACACACACACACAACAACACACACGCGAACACACACATATATCAAACACTATAACATAACATGAACAGAAAAAATGAGTAGAGCGTTGCAAGTTGTGAGCTTCACTGCGTAGGCGAGATTATAACATATTTTTTGGTTGGACTTAATGCAGCAACGTGAATACTTGTTGAAGCCTTAGCAAAAAGGACAAGTTGCCTGTGTTGGCAGGGCTGCTACAAGCGCTCACTCTCGGGCGTGATCCCATACTGCTTGACACGGGTGCTTTTGGCTGCTGAGTTTCCCCCTGGCCCGGTTCACACTTCCTTAGCCAACCTGGACGTCCCTGGCTCCCCAAGGACACCCTTATTGAGGCCAAGCTTAGTGCGGACACCCAATCAACATGAGGAGTCCTGCAGCAATGATCCCCACCTCAAGCCATCCTACAGCCAGGCCTCGAGTCGCCGGATTACAGAGTCGAACCACGACCCCAGCCAATGGTGGATGCATGAGAACGTCCTTTTTAACAGCTAAGCGTTTTATGACATCATTATTTCATAATAAATGTATATTTTCCTATTTAAACAACATCTGTCATCAGCAACGAAGTCCATTACCCATTGGTTATACGTCTTCTAATGAGTCATTATTTCCTGATTCCATCCCGCCATACACACAACACACACACACACACAAACACAAACACACACACACGCAAACACAAACACACACATACACAAACACACACACACACACACGGAAACACACACACACGCAGACACACACACACACCCCGGGTAAGGAGTTGAAGCCAGAGATTTACTCCTGCCTGGCATGCGCTCGCATCGCTGGGGGTAAGAATTTTATCCTAAAATCAAATGGGAGCAGACTAAATCAAAGGTAAATTCTTGTTTCGCTTTCTTATTCGATTTTGTATAATAGTAAGACCCATCTGTGAAACTCTGTTACTAAGTCGTGCAATGTAAAATTGTTACTACAAAAAAAGAGGATATTGAGTCTATGGGGGCTGTGCGGGGTACTACAAGCCGCTCACTCTCGGGCGTGATCCACTAATGCTTGACACGGGTGCTTTTGGCTGCTGGGTTTCCCCCCTGGCCCGGTTCACACCTCCTTAGACACCTGGACTTCCCTGGCTCCCTGCCACACACAGACACACACACACGCAAACACACACACAGACAAACGCAAACACACACATATCAAACACTAAACATAACATGAACACAAAAAATGAGTAGAGGGAAATTTCGAGCGTTGAAAGTTGTGAGCTTCACTGCGTAGGCGAGATTTATAACAAAAATTTTTTGGTTGGACTTAATGCAACAACGTGAATTCATGTTGAAGCCTTAGCAAAAAGGACCAAGTTTGCCTGTATTGGCAGGGCTATACACGCCGCTCACTCTCGGGCGTGATTCCATACTGCTTGACACGGGGTTGTTGGCTGCTGGGGTTTCCCCCCTGGCCAGGTTCACACCTCCTTAGACAACCTGGACGTCCCTGGCTTCCCAAGGACACCCATATTGATGCCAAGCTTAGTGCGGACACCCAATCAACATGAGGAGTCCTGCAGCAGTGATCCCCACCTCAAGCCATCCTACAGCCCAGGCCTCCGAGTCGCCGGATGACAGAGTCGAGCCACCAACCTAGCCAATGGTGAATGCATGAGAACATCCTTTTTAACAGCTAAACGTTTTATGACATTATTTCATAATAGATGTATATTTTCCGGTGTAAACAATATCTGTCATCAGCACGAAGTACATTTACCATTGGTTATACGTCTTCTAATGAGTTTTTATTTCCTGGTTCCATCCCGTCATACACACAACACACACACACACACACACGTACGCAAACACACACACTCACACACACACACGCTAACACACACACGCGGAAACACAAACCACACACACATGGAAAACACACACACACACACACGGAAACCACACACACGCAAACACAAACACACCACACATGCAAACACACACACATGCACACACACACACGTAAACACAAACGCACACACACACGCAAACACACACACACACACAACAACACACACACGAACAACACACATATATCAAACACTATAACATAACATGAACACAAAAAATGAGTAGAGCGTTGCAAGTTGTGAGCTCACTGCGTAGGGCGAGATTATAATTATTTTTTGTTGGACTTAATGCAGCAACGTGAATACATGTTGAAGCCTTAGCAAAAAGGACAAGTTTGTCCTGTGTTCGCAGGGCTGCTACAAGCCGCTCACTCTCGGCGTGATCCCACTACTGCTTGACAGGGTCTTGGCTGCTGTTCCCCTGCCGTTCACACTCCTTAGAACCTGGACTCGGCTCCAAGGACACTGGGAACTTGGC
>NW_023654370.1:0-4613 GCF_015228065.2 Penaeus monodon
GACCGGAAAAAAAACCAAAAATTATTTTTTATAAAAACCTTGCCAACCCCCGTTATTTTCTTTAACTCCTCGCAGTCCCCCCGGGACAGAGGCACGCTTATATATAAGTTCCGTATTCCTAGCATACTTCCCATCCCTCGCTGTTCTTTTAAATTTTGTTCCGAGGTTCTTTCATTTGTTTTTCCCAGACATTGATATATTTGCCCAGCCCCTTTTTTCGATTGTGTTTAATCACATCCCTTTGCTTGACCGGGTAGTATTGAGGGGGGTTTTGGCACAAAACCATTCTTCCCCCTCGAGTGTGACTGGGCATTACCTCATGAATACGATCGTTTCGGGGAAAAGCAAGGCATAGTCCATACGACGGGGGAAAACTTCAATCTTCATTATTTCTCCGAATGAGTCTCCCCCTATTTTGCCAGTTCACCAACCCCATGGTAATATCCCCCCCAACTATTAGTGGGCCACCCCTCCATTTTCGTAGATGTTTTGTTATCATATCTGGAAAATATAAAAAGAGAGTAGGCATAAAATATTAGGCACATACAGAAATAATCGTATGACAGTGATCTTCCATCATCATAATACAAAAAAAAAGGTTTTAAAGAGGTGAAACAGTAATTTACACATCTTGTTTTATCTCTCCCCAGCAGTGGAGGGGTGGAACAAAATTTTTTTTAATCACTAAATTTACCTTTTCCCCAGTAATCCAGATCATTGTTACATACTGCTGGACGAACGGGAGGGGCCCATGGCGATGACGTTGGTAAAACCTCTTTTGATGCTGGTTTTCGGTGATGAAAACCATCTGCGGCTTTTCTTCTCAACATGTTATGGGAGCGCAATTTTTTTGTATTTTAGCTGATTGGTGAAGGGGTTTCGTTTCCACCCCCCCCCCTTCCCCCTTTCCTCCTCTTTCGACTTCTTGTCCGTTCCCCTTTCCCCCCTTTTCCCCCCCTTTCCCAAAACCTATCTTTTTTTTCCCCCTTCCCCCCCTCCTCCTTCTATTCTCTTTCCCTCCTCCTTTTCTACTTCTATCTCTCCTTTCCCCCAATTCCCCCTCCCCCCTTTTTTTCCTTCAAATTCATTCCCGTTCCCCCCCCCATTTCCCCCTCCTCTCCTTACTTCTATTCCCCGTCCCCCCTTCCCCTTTCCCCCTATCCACCCCTTTCCCCACCTTCCAATTCTATTCCCCGCCCCTTTCCCCCTCCTCCTCCCCCTTCTGGCATTCTCCCTCTCCATTTTTTTTCTTCCCCTTTTCCCCTTCCACTTCTACTCCCTTTCCCCCCCTTCCCCTCCCCTTCCCCTCCCCTGTTTCTCCTTCCTATTTCCTCCTCCCCTCATCATCACCCCACCACCATCATCATCATCTCATCATCATCTTTCATATCCATCATCTCATCATCATCCACCATATTATATATTATATATCATCTATCCACACTATCTATCTATCTACTATTTTTAATATTATATATAATATATATATAATATATAAATATATATATATACACATATATATACACACAACGGAAACGTAAAGGTGCCCATCATAATTTTGGAAATCTAAATTGGAACGCAAACCCTTAGACTGGTAAAGGGTCTCTTGCTGGAGCAGTCTGAGGGGGAGGAGGTGTGGCATTGGGCGGGGGGGGAGGGTTCCCGGGCGTCGCCATTTCCTCCCCCGTCAAATCCCCCCACCTGCCCTTCCAGACTATGAGGGCGATTCTAGAAATAGGCGAATTTTCCCCTGACTTTTGCAAGGTATTTGCCATTTCCGAAAAGGGGGAAGGGAAAACGGAGGATAGAATGGAAGGAGGAGAAAAAGGGGGGGAGGGGGGGGGGAAAGGGGAAGGGGAAACGAGAGATAGAAGTGGAAGGAGGAGGGGAGGGATGGGGGGGAGGAGGAAGCTAAGAAAGAGGAGGAGGTAGGGGGGGGGGGAAAGGTAGAGGGGGGAACAGAAGGAGTAGTTCCCCTTATTCCCCTTTTACTCAAAAAAGTTAGTTAGAAAATGATTCTAAATATGCTATTGCTATCATCATCGCATTCAAATTTATGTGTTATGAATACCAGCAAATTTGTCTCCCTATCACAAACTTTTTTAGTCTTGTAAACAAAAAAACTCCCCCCTTACACCCAAGTATATAAAGGGACTTTGTTCCCTGACCATGAAACCACCATTGACCTAGTATCAGACTTTTTTGTTTTTTTTTAAAATTCTTTTATGTTTTCCCTTATGAAATGTTTTAAAACTATGTTTGTTCATGGAAATTTGAGCGTCCGACAGACCGCTCGCAGGGAAAGGGCAAGCGGGGCCCATCTTCCCCCGGGCGTCTCGCCCTTTTCCGTCCTTTGTAAGCCAGTACCTACTTCAGAAAATAAGACTTGAAGCAGCAAAAAACTTTTAAAAACCCAATACACCTTAAAAACAAAAAACCCCCAAACCTGCCCCAAAATTTCACTCCTTCCACTTCTATCTCTTTTTCCCCCTTTCCCTTCTTCCTCCCCTTTCTTTTCCTTCTATCTTTGTTCCCCCCCTTATCCCCCATTTTTACTTCCACTTTCCGTTTTTCCCCCCTTTCCCCCCCTCCTCCCCCCCCTCTTCTTCCACTCCTTCTCCCACTTTATCTCTCCGTTCCTATTTTCTTCGTGTCCCCCTCCCGTCATCTTCCATTCTATCTCTCCTTCCCTTCCTCTTCCCCTCTTCCTCCCGCCCCCGCACTCCTTATCAGGAAAGTATACTTTTTATTCACGCATAAACCAAACACTCAGGACAAAACTCTTTACCACTTTATGCTTTAAAACCCTACCTTTGACTTTTCGCATTGGCCCCTAGGGTTTTTATTGCTTTTATTTTCAGTTTGTTTCGTTTTTTTTTTTTTTTGAGAATTTTCTTAAAACCCAAACACAGTTTTTCATAAAAGACCCCAGAAAGGACAGGCAGGTAAGGGTCTCTTTAGGAGAGGAGTCGCCGCCCTTCGATAACGTGACGTCAAAAAAAAGACGGGGTTTATTCATTTGGAGAAAACATTTCAGAAACCCAGGTAGCGGACTTAGAAACCAATTGCCTGATCTAAACTTGGAAAAAAACTGTGCTTCACTGTGCGAGCACTGTACTTTCCGGGGAATGTGTGTTGTCGTGAATAGTACAACACACACACACACACACAAAAATAATTATTGTGTGTGTGTGGTGTGTGTATGTTTTTATACATATATTAATCCTTTTCATACATGTCTATATGTTTATACACACAGCGCGCGCCCTTTCCTTTCCCCTCCCCCCTCCTCCTTCGCTTCAGTCTCAGTTCCCCTTTTCCCCTCCTCCTTCGATTTCGATGTCTCAGTTCCCTTTTCCCCTTCTCCTTCGCTTCATGTTCAGTTCCCTTCCCCCTCCCCCTCCTCCCCCTTCCACAACTATTTTTCCTTCCCCCCTTCCCCCCCTCCTTCTCTTTTCTTTCTCTTTCTTTTCCCCCTTCCACTTCTATCTTCCATTCCCCCCAAATTTCCCCACCTCCTTTTTTTTTCCCAAATTCCCCCTTTTCCCCCCCTTTCCCATTTTCCCCCTCCACCTCCTTCCATTCTATCTCTTCCCCCACTCTTCCCTCCTCCTCCTACCCATCTCCTCACCCCCTTTCCCAATTTCATCTCTCCGTCCCCTTTCCCTCCCCTTCCTCTCCAGAAATTCTATCTCTCCATTTTTTCTCCTCTCTTTACTCTTTCCCCTTTCCCTCTCTGTTCCCTCCCTTCCCCTCCTCCTCTTCTTTCTCCTTCTCTTCTTTCTCACCTCTTCCTCCCTTCCTTCCAACTCATCTCTCTAACTCTTCTCTATTCCCATTTCTATCTATCTACCATTGCCCTTTTTTATCTATTTATCAATATTATATCCCATGTACGAGTAGATGTACATTAGACCCAATAGCCACGGTACTTTTTATATGCTACATGTATATTTTCCCAGCAAATTTTGAGGCTAATACATAAGTACCAGTGGACCATGTGGGCCCGTTTCCACGTGGCCCAAGTCTCAAATAGGGAAACCCTTCATAGCGGGGCATAGATGACGATGTTATTGACCTTTCTTGACCCGCAGTTTTCGACAAGCCGATGGGTAAGGTCGGTACCCCCCCTCCTCCGGGCTGGCTGCCGACCGGGGAACCCCCTAACCCCCTAAACCTCAGACATCGACGTGGTTCCCATACTGTTGTTTTTAATTTTGTCAGTAAAGAGTCACGCCGTTTTAAAAACTTAAATTTCTTTTGTTCACCTTTTATAAGGGTCTAGCCTTTAAAAATCTATCTACATTTATTATCTATCTCTATCTATCTATCTATCTATTATCTATCTATTATCATCTATCTATCTATCTATCTATCTATCTATTATCTATTTTTATCACTATATCATTATCTATATAAATTATTATCATCCTTTAATTTTGCAAGGTTGTGCACTGATTTAAAATATATAGTAGAAAAATATAGATAATAGAAGACGATATTGTAATATAGTATATAAATAATATACAAATAAAATATATATATGCATACATCTGTAGCGAGTGAAATGTTTTGGGGTCCCCTCGTATCCGTGGCCGAGCCCATGTGGTGCC
>NW_023654371.1:0-4613 GCF_015228065.2 Penaeus monodon
GTTATTATATATTATTGTGTGTTTTATATATAGTTTGTGTGATGGCATGATTATTGTATGTTGTATGATTATGTATATTATGTATATAGATATAATTAATGTAGGTGACTGTATATATTATGTATATAATATTAGTATATAATAATTATAGATATATATGTTGTGTATCTTTGTAATATATATTATATATATATATATATATATATATATATATATTATACATTATCATGCATATATGTTATATTATATATAATATATATATATATATATATATATATTAATATCATTATCATATATATATCATTATATCTATATATATATCTATAAATATATATATATATATATATATAATATATATATAGATATATATATATGGTGTGTGTGTTGTGTGTGTGTGTGTGTGTGTGTGTGTGTGTGTGTGTGTGGTCAATTTTTCTGTATGTAATATATATACATATATATATATATATCATAGTAATATATATATATATATATATATATATATATATATATGCATATATATATATATATATATATATATATTATATATATATATCATATAAATATATATGTATACATACATACTCACACAACACACACACACACACACACACACACCATATATAGATATATTTATATATATATTATATATATAATATATATATATATATAATATTATAAGTAGTAAGTATGTATGTATATCGACATATACATATATATATATATATATATATATATAATATTATATATATATATATATATATATATACACAATATGGTCAGGGAGGGTTGTTATATATATATATATATATATATATATATATATATATATATATATATATATATATATATATATATTTATATGTGTGTGTGTGTGTGTGTGTGTGTGTGTGTGTGTGTGTGTTTTTCTGTGTTGTAACGCATATATATAATATATATTATATATATATATATATATAATATATATATATGTCGGGGTGCAGGATTGGACTTACTCGTCCCGCCTGCGCCCCGGCAGGCGCCAACCCACCATTGACGTTTGGGGGGGGTGAAAGCCCTCGGGAAACCCCACAGGTGGAACAGGTCGGTCCCCACAGCCTGCCGACCACTTTATCTGGGGCTGTGTCTGGCGGGGCGGCAGAGGTGGCGTGCACCGGAGCAGACCACCCGAGGCTTAACCTCAGGCGTGCTTTCTGGGTGGCGCTTGGGAACATCCGGTCCTTGCGGCAGGATGGAGCGGTTTACCTCTGCTATCGCGGGAATTAAGCGACTGGAGTTGAGGTGGATGCCCTCTCAGAGAGTGAGAAGACCTGGTTAAGCGGCACATCAGTGTGGGTGGTTACACCTACTACTGGTGGGCCGCAGCGATGGTCACCAACTCCAGGGTGTAGCCATAGCATCTCCAGTCGACCTTCAGCCCGCGGCTAGTCGGGTGTACCACCGGTTGATGAGCGTATCATGGGCATTGAGATGAAGCATGCTTTTGGCTTATTGTCTCTTATTGCTGGATACGATGTAATTAAAACCGATGTGAAAGAGGGCCGTTCTACGCCAACTCACATCTGTGGCAGACGATTGCCCCCGGCGAGACATCCGCATTGTTTCTGGGCGACTTCAATGCGGTATCGGGCTGTGACCGAGCTGGCTACGAGATGTTTCGGCCCCCATGGCTCGGGAGCTGATCCCAGCAGCGAGGAATAGCCTCCTTCTCTGGGGACTTTGCTAGCGGTCCCCGAAAATGAGGATCTCTGGCTCATGGTACAACGCTCAAACTCGACATCGCTGGACTTGGTACCAGCGATACGGGTAATGTGGCCAAGCGAGATCGATCCACATTCTTGTCAGCACTGCGAATGGAGGAATCCTCCAGAAACTGCGGTTTTACCGGAGTGCTGAGTTCTGTGGCACCGACATAGGCTGCTTGTGGCTACCCTGCGGGTCCACTTCAAAACTCCCCCGTCCCTCCTAGTGGCCACCTAAGGGGTTTCACGTTGGACAGACTTAAGGGAGGAGGAGTGATGCCCGCGGGTTTTCGCCACGCACTCTCTGACCGATTCTCAGAAAACCAGCAAAACCTGACGGATTCCAGTTGCTCTGTGGGAGTCCTTCAAGCGCGATAACACTCGAAGCAGCTCAGTGCAGGTCCATTGGCGTACGCCAAGGACAAGGCAGAATACCATCTCCCTGGAGTATTAGAGGCGACTGAAGCGTGTCACAAGGCTCGGCTGAATGGGAATCAAGTCTTGCGTAGTTCCATGGTGCATAGGGCTCGGACATGCTGAGAAGGACAAGAGGAACAGTTCATCAGGAATCTTTGCTGAGGAGGTCGAAAGGCCTTTCTTGGTTGTAAATGGACCTTCGCCCTGCCTACCAAGCCTTAGAGAAAACGAACCTAAGCCAGCTCACGATGACTGCAGTCGATCAGCGGATGGTACGGTCATCTCAGATTATGTTGGGTTTGTGAACGCTTGGGTGTGGATTTTGAACAGTTGTACAGAGTGTGGACCCTCCAACAGTTAGCTTGGATGGCAAGCGATTGTCTCAGGTGCCTGTGGCCGGACCCACACATCAGCGAGAAACCTCTACCTCTAACAGAGGGTTAGGCTGGGATTCCAAGCTGAAGAGTGGGAAAGCTGTAGGCATTATGTGATATCCCTGCTTGAATTGCTAAATGGATGGGGGGTTGAACATCATGGCCATTCCCCTGGACCTGTGCTGAGGGGGCTTGGTCATCCCTCTCTGGAAGGGGGGAAAGGGGATCGATGCGGACTGTAGCAACACCGTGGCATTTACACTGACTCAGAATACCAGGCAAGGTTCGCGCTCACATTCTTCTGAAACGGATCCCAACCACTACTGAGGCACCAGAGGCCGGGAGCAGTCGGATACTCCTGGCAAGTCCACAATAGACCGATACGAGCGCTTCGAGGTAATTATGAACGCGTCGTGAGTTTGGTCGTGGGTGCTTGCAGCCTACATCGACCTCAAGAAGGCTGCATCGGGAATCGCTAGGGGAGATCCTGAGGCTCAGGGGAATTCCGACACAGATCATTGGCCTGATAGCAAGCCTCTATACTGGTACTGAAAGTGCTGTAAAGTGTGGTGGGGGTATGTCGAACTTCTTCCCTGTTAATTCAGGGGTGAGGCAAGGCTGTGTCCTTGCCCCAAACACTTTTCAACACTTGTATGGACTGGATAATGGGCAGAGCTACTAGCCAAAGTCAGTGCGGAGCAACACTAGGCAATATTAAGGTCTCGGATCATGACTTTGCCGACGATGTTGCCATCCTATCTGAGTCCTTGGAGTCACTTGTGGCGGCTCTTGATGCATTTAGCAATGAGGCGAAGCCCCTAGGCCTAGAGGTCTCCTGGACCAAGACCAAGATTCAGGACTTTGGGGGCCTGTTAGGGGAACCCGTTCAGTCGATCCATGCTTGCGGCGAGGACGTTGAAGTCACAGAAAGTTTTACATACCTTGGTAGCGTAGTCCATATCTTTGGGTTGTCAGACCAGGAAGTCAGTAGACGGATTGGTCTGGCAACAGGAGCCATGAACTCGATCAACAAGAGCGTTTGGAGATGTCGGTACCTATGCAGAAGGACCAAGCTGCGTGTCTTCAAGGCCTTGATACTTCCAGTTTTGCTCTATGGAAGCGAAACCTGGACGCTATGCAGTGCCTTGGAGTCTCGCCTTGACGCCTTTTGTAACAAGTCCCTTCGCCGGATCATGGGGTACAGTTGGCAGGACCACGTGTCCAACCGGCGGTTACACCGTGAGACTGGCATGGGACCTGTTACTTGCATAATCCAGGATCGCCAACTCAGGCTATATGGCCACCTAGCTCGCCTCCCTATGGACGACCCTGCCCATCAGGTTGTCTCTCTGCGAGACAACCCTGGGTGGAGGAGACCTGTGGGACGTCCTAGGAGATCATGGCTTGGGCAGCTCGACGAGACCTGTCGCGAGAACTAGAGATGGGCCGTGTGCCTGCCTGGAGACTCGCCTCGAGGGAAACCTCGTGGCTGGAAGCGAAGGGTGGATGCGGCCATGCGCCCCCGTCGGCGTTAGCCCCTTGATGATGATGATGATGATGATATATATATATATATATATATATATATATATATATATTATATATATATGCATATATATATATTTATACATATATATATACATATATATATATATATATATATATATATATATATATAATATATATATATATATATATATATATATATAATATATATATATATATTTTGCGTGTGCGTGTGTATATGTATATATATATATATATATATATATATATATATATATATATATATATATATATATATACATATATGTGTGTATGTGTGTGTGTGTAACCGAAATCATTACCCGTAGACAGGTGCTACAGATGACTCACCCGCGGCTCCTCCCATCCAACCCGCAAATCCCCATTTAAAATTGACCGAGATCGAGAATTGATTCTATTACAGACGAGGAACCGTCTCTCTAATGACTGAACTGTCAAATCATAATAATAGTCACAGGTCTGCTATGACGAATTTCGCTCCTCTCCCGTACCGTAGATACATTAAGTGTAAGGATTATAAAAACTCGTTATTTTC
>NW_023654373.1:0-4612 GCF_015228065.2 Penaeus monodon
CCCCCTTTTCCCCCCCCTTCCCCCTTTCCCCCCCCCCCCAAAACCCCCCCCCCCCCCCCCCCCCCCCTTTTAAAAGGAAACCATCGTAAAAATTTCAAAGTCCGAGGGAGAAGGACCGGGGGAGCTACGGTCGGGGGGGGGGGGGGTATCGACGCCTTTGGGTAATTTAGGCCTTTTCAGGAAACGGCTGACGAACTGGAAAAGGGGAGGGGGGCCCCAGAGCAAAAATCGGGTTTTTTTTTGGCAAGAGTTTTTTTCACTTTTTTTTTCTCTCTTTTTTTTCCTCCTCTCCTCTCTCTCCCCCCTTTTTCCCCTTCTCTCTCTCTCTCCTCTCTCTCTCTCTTATCTTCTCTTCTCCCCTCTCTCTCTTTTCTCTCTCTCTCTCTCGTTTTCTCTATTTTCTTTCTCTCTTTTCTTTTTCTCTCTCTCTTTTCTTTTCTCCTCTCTTCTCTCTTTTTCCCTTTCTCTCCGCTCTCTCCCTCCTTTTTCCCCTCTCTCTCTCTCTCTCTCTCTCTCTCCTCTCTCTCTTTCCTTATTTTAATCTTTGTTTCCAAATGATCAACAGAAAAACATTTTTGTGTTTAAACAATGGACATATCGAAGCTCACAGATTACGTATAGATCCAACAGCGAACATTCAATCACAGGACCTGTTTTCGACACCACATACATATAGGCACGAATGCTATAAATACAGACATAAACAAATTAGTAGAACACGAAGTTATGTCATTTTGTGCGCGCGCGCGGGGTGGTGTGTGTTGTGTGTGTATGGGTTTATGTTTTAACATATCTCTTCTTCTTCTTCTTCTACGCTTTTGTCCCAGTTCAAAAAATGGGTCGCCGGTCGATTTCCTCCTCCACTTGCCTATCCAGGGCCTCCCCTCCGTCACTCCGCCGTCTCATTCCTCCTTGCGAAGCCCCAGGGAAGCAGGGCCGTTCGTCAACGGCCGCCCATCGATTGTAATCGGCTGGGGCTTCATGTTTGGAAAACATTTTCGATTACCTTGGGAACTAGATCGCATCCATGGCCACCATCGTTGAGTCTTTAAATTTCCCTTTCTGAGAGGTGATCAAAAGGAACTTTTGTGAACTACCCGACAACTGTTGAGTTACTATTGTTTCTCGTTCCTTTGGCAGTTTGCTGAGAATTGTAGTTCACGTCTCCGTAATGCTCTTGATAAGTTTCAAAAATTTCCCCTCACAGGGTAAAACGATCTCGCGAACATCGGTGGGATTCGACCTTAGGAGGGTCAGGCTCTGCAGGGCCGTCTGCATTCCTGATTCTCGCATCATGTATTGCTTGGCAGGGTTTTACGCCGGGATGCCCTCCTGCCGCCAACCTCTTTTAGTCCCTCTTACGAAAACGCAGAGGTACGTGGACTATTCTACCCGGGGTCCACACGGATAGTATATGTATATTACATATATAATATATATATACTAATCTATATATATAAAATATATATATAATATATATATATTGTAAAATATATATATATATTCATATATATATATTATTATACCAATATATTATATATAGAGAGCCGGGACAGAAACAGAAAGACAGACACCCGAGAGAGAGAAGAAGAGGGGGAAAGCAAAAAGGAGAAAGGCCCATTTGTAAAAGATATGTGACTGTAAATGAAACATAGTACATAATACACAAAAAATAACAACGCTGGTAAATAAACAGAAATAACTCTAAAAAAGGAACAAAAGAACCAACATAAATAATATGAATATTAAAGAGAAGAATAAATAGACAAATAGAAACCATCAAGATAATTTCTTTCTATCGTGGCGATTTTGGCATTAGCGACCATATACAGCTTTCATGGGTTCGTATAGCTATCATATCCTCTATTGATATCAATATACAGGACTGAAATACTCAAAAAGGGAATCAAAGGGTATTAACAGGGAATAAATTGCATGTATGAATAATAACGAAAGTAATAACAGTGACCATTATGATAATGATGATGATGATGATAATGCGGTGATGTGATGATAACAATGATAATGATTATGATGAAAATTATTATATGAATGAATATGATGATGATTAAAACAATGATGTGGTGGTAACGGTAATGACAGTGACGATGATGATGATAGTTATAAAAATAATGTTGATAATAATGATATTGATAACAACAGTGATGATGATGATAATAATAACAATGGCAATGATAATCATAATAACGATGGAAAAAAAATCAATGATGACGAAAATGACAATGTAACGCTAATGATGGTAACACTAGAACACATAAAATTATATTAACAATATGATATTACTGTTTTCTGATATATATCATTAAGATATATATCATAAGATATATGTATGTGTTTTTTGTGTGTGTGTGTGTATGTGTGCATGTGTGTTCCTATGTTTTTGCATGTACATATCTGTGCGTGTATATGTATGTATTGTGTGCGTCTAGGTGTGTAAACGCCTTTGACCCTTTGACCTTTGACCTTTTCCCAGACAATACAGGAGCCTCTCCCTAGGCCCGAGCGCGGGTCTGCGAGTCTGACCTTCTGTGAGAAAAAAATCCATATTGATTGTTTTCCCTTTTTTTCACCTAAATTAAGAATTGCGGGGAAATTCTTCTTATTCTCACTTTTTGCTCTAGGAAGTTGTTCGTCTGGATGTTATGAAGTTTATTTTTGAAGTGTTTATTTTTGTTGATATTTGGGTCTTCATTTTTTTTTTTTTTTTTTTTTTTGCTAAGGGTATTATTTTGTTTGTTTTCATGATTTTTGTTGTTCGTTTTTGTATATATCGTTTTCTTTCAAATTTTAATTGTCATAGTAGTATTTCGATGATGATGAATGATAAAAATGATAATGATGAATGATAAAATAATATTAATAATTTAAAATAATAATAAAATAATATTTTTATTATTATTTTTTTTATTATTATTATATTATAAATAATTTTTATAATTTAAAATAAAAATGATAAAAAAATAATAATAAATATAATAATGATAACAATAATAATAATAAAAATAATACAGAACAATAATAAGAATTGTAATAAATAAAAATTAAAAAATCATAAATAAGATAAAAATAATGATAATAATAAAATAATAATAATGTTAATAATAAAATAATAATAACAATAATAACCCAAAAATAAAATAAAAAAAATAATAAAACAAAAATAATAATAAATATAATAAAAATAAAAGTAAAAAACAGAAAAGCTAAAACAATAAAAATCAATAACTATAATGACAATATTGATCAAAATAAACTGATATTTAAAATACGTACAACGTAAAAAATAAAATATTTAGGGTAAAGATAATCAAAATAATGATAATATATATATATACATATATATATATATATATTATATAATTTTAATATATATATTACATTATATGTAAAAATTATGTATGTATGTACTAATATATATATATATATAATAAAATATATTATATATATAATATATAAAGTGTGGTGTGTGTGTTGTGTGTGGTGTGTGGGGTGTGTGTGTGGTGTTTTTGGGTGTGTGTTATGCATATATTATATAATATATATTATATAAATATATATATATATGATTACACCCACACACACACACACACACAGATATATTAAAAAATATTTATATATATATATATATATATTTTAATGTATACCACACACCCACACCACGACACCACACACACACACACACCCCACACACACAAAACAAGCCACACACACAACCCAAAAACCTTAAAAATATATATTATTATATAATTAATATTATATATATATAATATGTTTTATATATATATTTTAAAATATAATATATAAAATATATATATATATATAATATATAATATATATTATATAATATATATATATATTTATATATATTATATAATTAATATATTTTTATATATATATATATATAAATAATATATAAAATTTTATATATATATATATATATAATATAATATTATATATGTGTTTTGTGTGTGGTGTGTGTGCGTGTGTTGTGTGTGTGTGTGTGTGTGTGTGTGTCTGTGTTGTTGGTGTGTGTATACATATATAATATATTTAAAATAATATATATATAAAATTATATATCTGTGTTTGGGGGTTTTGTGTGTGTGTGTGTATAACAATATATTAAAATATAATATATATATATTATATATATAATAGCAACACACACACCACACACACACACACACACACACACACACACACCCACCACACACACCACATAAAAATTATATATATAATATATATATATATATATTATTTTATACGTACATACTACATACTACTTTAAAATATTTATATTAATATTAAATTTATATTATTAATAAATATATATGTTAATATATATTTTCATTTTTTTGTTATCTCATTTTCCTCAAAACATTATTATTTTTATCGTTGTACTGTATTATTAATATCAGTATTATTATTGTTATCAATATTGTCATTATAGTTATTGCTATTATTATTAGTTTTAGCATTACTGTTATTACTATTATTATTATTATTATTATTATTATTATTATTGTTATTATTATTTTTGTTTTTTTAAAAATTTTTTTATTTTTATTATTATTATTTTTTTATTTTTTTA
>NW_023654374.1:0-4612 GCF_015228065.2 Penaeus monodon
GTTTTTGAAGGCCAGAGCGGCTCACCGGCGCTATTGATTCGAGAGCAAGGCATCATGGGAAGTTCAACATGGCTGCTCCTCACCCTCCGCCGCGACGACTGCTCGGCCAGTGCGAGGCGTAATACGTTTAAACTCGTGGTAAACACTCCCAAGCAGATGATTATCCCTCGTGACAACGGGCCACTTCTTTCTCCTATGATTTTCCTCCAAAATAGGCAATTTTTTCACAAATAAAAATAAAAATAAAAAACGTCGCTCCTCGCAACACGTTTACGTAAAAGTTTGCCCACCTTCGCATCTCTCACTGACAGCTATTCTTCGACACCCAACGGAGAACAACACAGCCGAAGACACCATTCCCCCCCTCCCCCCCTCCTCCACCCCGAAGGAGATGACAGCCCACCCGAAACGAAGACAACCTCAACCACTTACTTTGGTGAACCACAATTCCGTCAGGCAAGAGGCAACCCAGTCCCCATGCTCCGTAAAGCGCCAACACTCGCCCGAGCAGACACATTACTAACTCAGAATGCACCCTTTGCCCCTTACCTTAAGCGCCGAAAATACACCTCAAAAAATCCGCTAAGGGTGCATCAGGAAGGCATTACGAATAGGATTTTCGCTCTCAAGGTCTGCGCGAGCTCCCGTTCGACACAAGGAATTCCCACTGACTAAAGGCAGACCCGATGAGTCAACGACCAATGAAGGCGGAGGAGGAACGAGTCAGTGAGAGAAAACGGATCTCGACTTGGAATTCGGGAATCGCTTTTTCCTTCTCCCTTTTTTTCGGAATAACGTGACCCTCTTGGGTCGCCCAAATGAAGGACTTTTTTTTTTTTTTTTTTTGAGAGAGAGAGAGAGAATGGGAGAGAGGAGAGAAGAGGGGTGTTTTCTCTTCTTTTTCTCCTGATAAAGCTGCTTACTTAAGTGACTGCCGAGTGACTTCCACGCGAAGTTAACTGTCATAAAACGACTGTTACGATTTACCCTCGCGCCCAGATCTCCTCCTGTCTCCGGATTATCGCTCAAACATAAAAGGTAACTACAGGAAGCAACAGTTTAGACAGCCGTCCAGTATGATTGTTGCATGCCATGGGAATCAGCGAATGACCTCTTAATGCCTTTGTAGCGAGAGATCTTTCTCCCTATTGGCTTCTGGTTGTCAGTGACTTCCACCTCAGATTAACCAAGAAACTACAGAAATACGCATCAAAATGGGTACTTTTAAAATCTGTGTATTAAATATATATATATATATATTATATTATATATTATATATATATATATATATACATATACATAATATATATATATATATATATATATATATATATATATATATATATATATATATATAATATATATAAGTAATATATAATATATATATATATGTATATATAATATATATATATTATATATATATTATATATAATATATATAATATATATATATATATATATATTTAAAACACAGATTTTAAAAGTACCCATTTTGATGCGTATTTCTGTAGTTTCTTGGTTAATCTGAGGTGGAAGTCACTGACACCAGAAGCCAATAGGGAGAAAGATCTCTCGCTACAAAGGCATTAAGAGGTCATTCGCTGATTCCCATGGCATGCAACAATCATACTGGACGGCTGTCTAACTGTTGCTTCCTGTAGTTACCTTTTATGTTTGAGCGATAATCCGGAGACAGGGGGAGATCTGGCGCGAGGGTAAATCGTAACAGTCGTTTTATGACAGTTAATTTCGCGTGGAAGTCACTCGGCAGTCACTTAAGTAAGCAGCTTTATCAGGAGAAAAAGAAGAGAAAACACCCCTCTTCTCTCCTCTCTCCCATTCTCTCTCTCTCTCTCAAAAAAAAAAAAAAAGTCCTTCATTTGGGCGACCCAAGAGGTCACGTTATTCCGAAAAAAAGGGAGAAGGAAAAAGCGATTCCCGAATTCCAAGTCGAGATCCGTTTTCTCTCACTGACTCTTCCTCCTCCGCCTTCATTGGTCGTTGACTCATCGGTCTGCCTTTAGTCAGTGGGAATTCCTTGTGTCGAACGGAGCTCGCGCAGACCTTGAGAGCGAAAATCCTATTCGTAATGCCTTCCTGATGCACCCTTAGCGGATTTTTTGAGGTGTATTTTGGGCGCTTAAGGTAAGGGGCAAGGGTGCATTCTGAGTTAGTAATGTGTCTGCTCGGCGAGTGTTGGCGCTTTACGGACCCATGGGGACTGGGTTGCCTCTTGCCTGACGGAATTGTGGTTCACCAAAGTAAGGGGTTGAGGTTGTCTTCGTTTCGGGTGGGCTGTCATCTCCTTCGGGTGTGAGGAGGGGGAGGGGGGGAATGGTGTCTTCGGCTGTGTTGTTCTCCGTTGGTGTCGAAGAATAGCTGTCAGTGAGAGATGCGAAGGTGGGCAAACTTTTACGTAACGTGTTGCGAGGAGCGACGTTTTTTATTTTTATTTTTATTTGTGAAAAATTGCCTATTTTGGAGGAAAATCATAGGAGAAGAAGTGGCCCGTTGTCACGAGGGATAATCAATCTGCTTGGGAGTGTTTTACCACGAGTTTAAACGTATTACGCCTCGCACTGGCCCGAGCAGTCGTCGCGGCGGAGGTGAGGAGCAGCCATGTTGAACTTCCCATGATGCCTTGCTCTCGAATCAATAGCGCCGGGTAGGCCGCTCTGGCCTTCAAAAACATGGAGTTGGGCCCAGAACGTGCGCTGGGGGTGTTGGTGGTGCTCCTCGCTTCACGTGTTGGCTTGTCCTGCGATTCTAGGATCGTTCGGGGTTCTTCTTCGGGGGAAAAATAAAGGCTAAAGAGTGCGTGTGGTTGGCCTAGAAAAGGCACCTGGTCTCTCCGCGTGTGCTGGGCGCAACCGGAGATAGTTGCACTCTTAAATAGTTTGATAAAATTTACCTACTTTTTCACACTACAATCGTTTAGAAGGTTAAGGCTTCACGCCAGATCCCTTGGAAAAGTGGACGACACAAAAGCCAGTGTCACTCGCAGGAGAAGCTGTCATAACTTTTCTCAAAACTTCCAAACCGCCTAACGTGCAACAAACGTTTCATCTGAAGGTGTCATTAGCGCTGCATTTTGGCCGTAAAAAAAAGTTAACACACGGACAGTGAACCGCTGGATGGAGGGTAAGGAGAACACTAGTTATTCATTATATTTCTTCATCGTCAAGAGAACTTATGCGTATTTCTTTTTTTCCTTTTTTGAATGGAGAAAAATATATTTTTATGTATAACATTTTTTCCCTCGTCATCCGTCTTATTTTTCTTTCTATTTCGGACTTGAAAATGCACCAATTCAAGCAATTGATATGAATTGCGCAATTGTGGGTTATGGCAAAATCCAAGAAAGCTTGATCTCGGTTATGGAATGGATCTCAAACTTGAAATCTGATAAGGAAGTCTGCATTGTAATGTACAAGGAACATCTCTTTTAATTTTCCTGATTTTAGTATTACTATTATTGTTATTCACCATAACCTTACCCTCAACTTTATCATTCATCTTGCCATTGGTATGATCATTATTTTGAAATAATGATCATTGTTGTCGTTATTGCAGTTATTGTTAGTTGTAATCATGACGTTATTTTGTTTATCATTGTCTTTTATTGTTTTTGCGATTGCAGTTGTTGATGCTGCTGGTCTTGCTACTAATATTCTTATTACTTTTTATTTTTTTTATTATTATTATTATTTATTGTTGTTATTACTATTATTTTATATTATTAGTTAGTAGTATATTGTTATTATTATTATTGTTGTTGTTGTTGTTATTATTATGACTATTATTATTATCATTATTATTATTATTATTATTATTATCGTTATTATTGTTATTATTATTATCATCATCATCATCATCATCATCATCATCATTGTTGATGTTTTTTATTATTTTGTTATTATTATTATTATTATTATTATTATTATTATTACTACTACTACTACTACTACTGCGACTACTCTACTACTTCTACTACTACTACTACAGTTATTATTATTGTTTTTCATCATCATTATCATTATCATCATTATTATTATTATTGTTGTTGTTATTAGTAAGTAATATTATCATCACCCATTATTATCGTTATCATCGTCTGTATAATTTATTATCATTATTATTTTTATTGTTTTTTTATTTCCTATTTTAATAGTTGTGTGTATTATTGTTACTATTATTGTTGTTATTAACATTTTTTCCAACTTTCATTAATACTACTAAGGTTTTTTTATTCTTTTATATTGTTACTTTTATTATTATTATTTACGTTATTATTATTTCTCATTGATATCATCATCATGATTCTCCTCCTCGGCATCATCATCACGAATGATAATAATAATAATGATATAATAATAATAATATTACATTATTATTATTATTATTATTATTATTATTATTATGATTATTATTATTGATATTATTATCATCACTAAACTCATCATTATCGTTATTATTATTATTGTTGTTGTTTTTAGTAGTAGTAGTAGTAGTATAGTATCACTTAGTATCGTCGTCACTATAATTATCATATTATTTTTTATTTATATCATCATTATTTATCTCATCACATATATCCATTATCATATTATTAT
>NW_023654375.1:0-4611 GCF_015228065.2 Penaeus monodon
CCCTCGAAAAAAAAAAGGGCCCCGGTGCCCCAGGCGGGGCTACAAAGACTTTTGGGTTGGGCCCCCCTCCTCTCCTCCCCCCCCTCCCTCCGGCCGGCCCCAGAGGGGGGGAGGGAGGGTGGAAAAAAAGGGGCCCGGGGGAGCCGTCCCGGGAGAGCCCCCCGGGGAAACGGGGGAGGGGGGAAAATGGGGACGATGAGTTTGGGAGGGGGACCGCGGCAGGAGACAAGCCCGTCCCCCGCCCCTTGGTCCACGGGCCCCCCCGGCCTTCCTCCGTCCGTCCGCCCGGGGTCGTTTCCGGTTTTTGGGCACGCGAGTTGCCTTTTTCCCGGCGGCACCCCTACCCCGGGGGGGGGTGCTGCTGCTGCTGCTGCCCCTCTTTAAATGATCCTTCCGCGGTTTCACCTACAAAACCTTTTTTACGTTTTTATTTTCCTCAAAATGACCCATTTGGGGAACCCCTTTCCGCGACCCGGGGGCGCGGGCCGCCGCCGAGCGGCGGTAGGGGCCCTCCAAGGGCGCCATCCGGTCCCTCCAGCCCTTTAAATGGGTAGTACGACGGGGGGTGGGGTAAAAAGGGCGGGCTAAATGGGCGCAATCGGGTAAATTTGGGCGCCTACGGGGAAATTTCCTTTTTTTCCCTGGGGAACATTTTCAACCCCAACCCCCTTTTAAAGGACAGCTTTCACGAGGTTCCCCCGCCCTCTCAGGGGGGCAGCTCGCTGACTCTATTTTTACGCGCGTGGGGCCAGAACATCAAAGGGCATCACAACCTGTTATGGCCAAATTTCCCCGTGGGGCTAGTATATTTTTTGCTGCCGCTTACCCCTCTAAGAAGAAGACTGCAAAGGGGGGGAAACGCCATTTTTCCGGCGCCGCGGGGGCGCCGCCGGCGGCGTTTAACCCAAACCGAGGGCCCGGAGGCCCGCGCGACGGGCCCGGGGGAGGGGGAAACCCCAGCCCCCGGGCCCCAGGGGAAGGCTGGGCGAGAGACCCGTCCCACTATTTTGCGGGTAGAGCTTTGGTTTGTTTTCGGAATTAACCCCCCAATTTACTTTCCCCCAAATAAGAACGGCCCTGCACCAAACCCCCCAAACCCAAACGAGAAAAAGCCTTTTTCTGTTTAATCCTTTCCGGGGGTTTTCCCGGCCCGGTGAGTTTCCCCGTGTTGGTTCCCAAATTTAGCCGCAGGCCCCCTCCCGGTTGGGGCCCTTTTCCCTCCAAATTCCCCTTTGTTTAGCCTTTTCAAACCCTAAAATTCCCCCCGGAAACCCAAAAAAATTTGGTTTCCCGGAAGCTACCCCCCGGGGCATGGGGAAAAACTGCGCCGGGTCGCTAGTCCCATCGTTTAAAGGGTTTAAAATAGGCGGTATCTACGCCTTCGGAAACCCCTTTAAATTTCGGGTTCCCTTTATCAAAAAAACATCCTTTGGGAGTGCTTTCGCAGTAGGGGCGTCCGGGGACGGTCTAAAAAAATTTTACCTCCCACCCCTCGCATTTTTGAAAAGGGCCCCCTCCCCTTCTATTAAAAACATTACCTTTGGTTCCGAAAAAACCCCCAAAAATAAAACCCAGGTCCGGTTTCCCTCATTCCCGCACGACCATTTGGGCTGTAAGCAAAGACCCGCCTGCCTTAGCAATCTAATTTTTTTAAAGTAAACGTTTCCGGGCCCCAGGGGGACCCCCGGTTTGGGCATAAAAAAACCCCCTGCGCGCCGGCGGGGGCACAGTCGGAACCCGGCGTAGCCGCCGCTAAGGGGGACCGCCGGGCCGGGGCAGAAGTAAAAACTACGAGCGTTTCAACCCAACAACTTTAATATACGCTAGTGGGGGAAAATTACCGGGCGGCGGGGCACAGACTTGCCCTCCACCGATCCTTTACAAGGATTTAAAGTGTACTCATTCCAATTTCGAGGGCCCCGTTCGGGGCTCGAAAAACAGTATTTTTCGTCACTACCTCCCCGTCCCGGAGGGGGTAATTTGCGGCCTGCTGCCTTCCTTTTGATGTGGTAGCCGTTTCTCAGGCTCCCTCCCGGAATCGAACCCTGATTCCCCGTTACCCCCTGATAGCCATTGTAGGCGGGTTTAACCACAATCGAGAGCTGATAAGGCAGACGCCTGCGGACGCGGGGGCCGACCCAACCCGGTTGCGGGAGGGGTCGTGCGCTCGGCCAAAAGTTATTCCTGATTCCACCAAGGAGATCGCGGCCGGCCGGTGAAGGGCCGGCCGCCGAGGGTTTTTGGTCTAATAAAAGCGCTCCTCCCTCGCGGTCGAGACTACAAAGGCAGTATTTCTCTTTGAATTACCACAGTTTTCCCAAATAGTGCGGTGGCAGAGATCCCTGAGTTTTATATCTGATTTAATGACCGTCCGCGGTTTTCGCCTTAAGTCGGCCTGTACTTACAACATGCATGGCTTAAAACTTTGAGACAAGCATATGACTACTGGCAGGATCAACCAGGTAGAATTTGGGAACAAAACAACAAAAGACCCGTGGTCGCCATCGTTCGTGGTGTTTGTGTGCTCGCAGGAGGAAGAGGAGGAGCGCCGGCACGCAGCACGCAGCCCGCGCGCGCCCTGCTCGCTCGCTCTTCTCCGCTTGCCTTCTCGGCTTTTCGCAGGATCGGTCCGCGCACTCTCGCCGGGATCGGGAAAGAGGGCGGACCGATGCTGATGGCTTCTTTCATCATCGCTCTTCTCTTTTAAGGGTGCGCCGCACGCAGGGGTGGGAGAGAACAAGCGTCGCCGGGCCAAACAACGGCCCGCGGCAGTCCCACCCGGGCGCGAGCCTTCATCGTCCCCTCTCTCTTTTTTGGGCCATCGTCTTTCGGCCGCAGCGAGGGGGGAGCGAAGGGGGAGAAGTTGGCGAGGGAGGCGGGGCAGGCGCACACGGACGGCAGGGCACCGCACCAAGGGTGCCCGCCGTCGCCCCCTGCCCGCCGCTCTCCTCTGTCTCCTCCTCTCCCTCCATCGCATGCTGAAAGGGCCGGCCCCACCCCTTCCCAGGGGAACTCGCGCGCGCGCCCCGCAGGGGGCGCGCTTGGCGCTCATTCTGCCCCGCCCCCTTCCCGGGAACACGGAGCCGCCGGCAGCCCCGCCCCCGCCCGGCCTCGCCCGCGCGCGCGCGCGCGCGCGGAAAGGGCCAAGGCAAGGGGAATGGGGGTTTGCCGGCTACCCAACCGCGCCCGGTGGGGATCGGAGGGAAAAACGGAACACGCGCAGCAAGCGAGAACCACAAGGGGGGGGGCCTCCGGCCCAGCTTTACTCCGCGCAAGGCGGCAAGGGGTGTGTGATTGCCGGGGTTTTTCTTCCTTTTTCGCCGCAAGGGTGTCACAACCCGGGATTCTAGCTCCGCGCTATCGGCACCACGTGGCCGAGGGGGGGAAGAACCGCGGGAGCTCTACCGTCGCGAGGGGAAGGCCGCGCGGGGCGGCAATCGGAAACCATTTCCCAACGTCTAGAATGGAGCGGTTTGCCTCTGTGAAGGGCACGGCCACAACCGACCCCCAACGGGGGCGGCACGGGGAATGGATACCCCGGCGGCCCCCGGCCGGCAACGTGGGGCGAGCCCGCGACCTTGCTGTGCGCTGCGGGAGGCAAAGGCGAGGCGAGGCGACGGGTCGCCCCCACACGCCCCATGCCCAAGCCCGACCCCCACGGCGAACGGGAGCGGGGGGGGGAAAGCAAGAGAGGGAAGGGGTGTGGGGGGCCGGAGGGACCCCCAGCCACGCGTCCCTCTTATACCTCCCAAAACGGCCGTTCCCCAACACCCGCAAACAGGGCCCGCCCTGCCCCCCCCCCGGGGGAAAACACCCCCCCTCGCCCCCCCACCCCACGGGGGGCAACACCTACCTCAAGCCTTGCCCCGGGGGGACTTGCCCCCTCGGAGACCGCCCGGCTGCCCGCAGCTGCCCCCGGGGGGGAACCCGCCCACCGCCCCCGGACCACACAACCAGGCCCGTGGGGCCAGGGAAAGGGGCCAGCGGACCCACCCGGGACCCGGGTCCGCGCAACAGGCGCTCTGCCCACCGGGCCGGGGGCCTCGCCCCCGCCCGCCGCCCCACCGCGACCCCCGACCGGGCCCCCTCGTTGCCCTTATAGTTTTTCGCCGCGGCCGTTCCCCCACACCCCGCAAAAAAGGCCCCCCCTCTCGCCCCCGCCAAAGGGCACGCCCCTTCGGGGGGAAAGAGCAAACCACCGGCGGGGGACAGCAGGGCCCGGCCGGGCCCCACTCGCTCGGGGGGGGACGCCCCCCCCTTGCCGGGGCCCCTCTAGGGGAAAATCGGTGGTGGCTGGCTGGGTGGCGGGTGGGGGCTGGTGGTCTGGCTGGTGTGGGGGGTTGGTGGCTGGGTGGTGGCTGGTGGTGGCGGCTGGCTGGGCTGGCTGGGTGTGGCTGGCTGGGGCCCGGCTGGTGGGGTGGGGGGCTGGGGGTGGGTGCTCGCACGACCCCACCCATCTCCCTTCATTTTTCGCCCGGCCGTTCGCCCACCACAATGCCGGGGGCCCCCCGGCTCCTTCCCCGCCCCACCGCGACCCCTCTCCCCACGCACGGGACCCGCCCCCGCCGCCGACGACCCCGCCCGGGCGCCCGGGTCCGTCCCCCCCCCCCA
>NW_023654376.1:0-18254 GCF_015228065.2 Penaeus monodon
TAATTTTTCCCAAAAAAAACCAAAAAAAAATTTAAATTTAAAAAAACCCCCCCCCCGGTTTTTTTTGTTTTTAAAATATTTTAAAAAAAAGGGGGGGGTTTTTTTTTTTATTTAAAAAATTTTTTACCCCATTTTTTTTGGCCCTTTTTTTTTTTTTTTTTTTAAATTTAAATTTAAAAATATATATAAAAATATAATAAAAAAATTATAATTTTTTAAATAAAAATATATATTATAATATTTATTTTAAAAATTTATTTTTAATTTATAAATATTTTAAAATTTTATTAATTTTAAATTTTAAATATATATAATTTTTTAAACCCAATGGGGGGGGTTGGGGGGTTTTTTTTTTTTTTTTTTAAAAAAAAACAAAAAAAAACAACACCCAAACCCCACCCCACACAACACACCACACCACACACACCACACCCACACACACAACTTAATATATATATATAATATTATATATATATATATAATATATTATATATATAATAATATATATATTTATAACACAACACGCACACATACATGCATACATACACACAATATACAGCAGTTCTTACCTGGGGTCCCATGGTATGGCTTTTCAGGGGTTCGTGAGGATCGGGGAGAGATAAAAAAATAATGTTTGTATTACGCTATACTTTTTGGCATAAAAAGGGAGTGCTTACTTGAAATTTTTTTTTAACAATTACTTTGTGTGTATTTCATAAATGTATGAGGCAATCATATCTCAATAAATAGAGGATTGTATACACTTTGCATACAAAGTGAATATGTGAATATTTAGAATATTGAATATTAAGTGAATATGTGAATATGTGAATATTTATGTGAATATTTCTGGGGAAGGAGGTCTATGGCTTTCATTGGATTCTTAAAAGGGTCCGTGACGGTTAAGAAAAGCACTGATATGCAGTTATTTAAATAACATGTATACATACCCACAACACCACACACTTACACACACAAATATATATATATATATATATATATATATATATATATATATAATATATTATATATATATATTGGTGGTGTTGTGTGTGTGGTGGTGTGTGTGGTGTGTGTGTGGGTGTGTGTGGGTGTGGGGTTGTTTTGGGTGTGTGTGGTGGTGTGGTTGTTTGTGGTGTTTTGTGTGGTTTGTTACGTTGTGTTTGTGCATGCGGGTGTGTATTTACTTAATTTCTATAGACACACCAACACCTCTAAACAAACACATTTATATATCTTATGTGTGTGTGTGTGTAATATATGTATATATAAGTATATATATATATTATTATATTTAATTATAATATATATATATAATTTATGTATTATAATATATATATATTGCAATTATATATATAATATATATTATATATATATATATTATATATATTAAAATAATATATATAATAATATATATTATATATTATAATATAAAAATTTTATATAATATAATTATATATATATATATTATATATATATTTTGTTTTTTTGTTGTGGTTGTGTTTTGGGTGTGGTGTGTGTTGTGTGTTAATTTTTTTTGGTTTTTTTTTTTGTTTTTGGGTTTTTTTTTTTGTGTGTGGTGTGTGGTGTGTGTGTTGGGTGTTGTTTGGGGTTGTGTTTTTGTTTGTTTTGTGTTGTTGTTTTTGTTTTTTTCTATTTTTTAAAAAGTTTTTATTTATATAATATTAATTATATATATATTTTAATTATTATTAATATAAAATTTAAATTTAAAATATATTATATTTTTTTTTTTTTTTTGTTTTGTTTGTTTGTTTTGTTGTGTGGGTGTGTGGGGTTTTGTGTGTGTGTGTTTTTTTTTGTTGGTGTTTTTTTTGTTTGTGTTTTTTTTATTTATTTTTTTTTGTGTTGTGTGTGTGTGGTGGTTGTTGTTGTTGTGTGTTGTTGTGGGTGGTGGTTTTTTTTTTTTTTTTTTTTTTTTTTTTTTTTTTTTGTTTTTGTTTTTTTTTTTTTTAAATTTTATTTTTTTTTTTTTTTTTTTTTTTTTTTTTTTTTTTTGGGGTTTTGTGGTGTGTGGGTGGGGTGTTTTTTCCTTTTTTACCATTTATATTTATTTTTTTTTTATTTAAATTTTTTAATAAAATAAAAATTATTTAAATTTAATTTATAATAATTTAAAACATAAAAATAAAAATTTTAATATTTTTTAAATAATTTTATTATTTTAAACAAATATTAATAATATAATTTTTTTTTTTTGTTTGGTTTTTGGTGGTTGGTGGGTTGTTTTTGTTTTTTTTTGTTTTGTTTTTTTTTTTTATTAAAAAAATTTTTCATTTTTTTTATAAAAATACAAAAAAATTTTTAACTCAAAAAAAAAATTTTTTCCCTTTTTAAAAAACCCCAAAAATGGGGGGGTTTGGGGGGTTTGGGTTTGGGGGGGGGTTTTTGGGGGGTTGGTTTTTTTGTTTTGGGGGGGGGTTAAAATTTTTTAATTTTAATTTTTTTTTTTAAGGGTACGAAACCCAAAACCTTTCCCCGGGGGGAAAGTTCCCCCGGGCGTTTTTTTCCCCAAAAAAACTCCCAGGGGGAAAACAAAATTTTGGGGGGACATGTTGCCAGGCAGTGGCCCCCTTTTCCCCCCCCCCCCTTTTCCCCCTTCCCCCCCCCCCCCCTCCCTTTCCCCCCCCCCTCCCCCTCCCCCCCCTCCCCTTTTTTCCCCTTCCCCTTTTTTTCCCCCCCCCCCCCCCCCTCTTCCCCTCTCCCCCCCCCCTCTTCCCCCTTTTCCCTCTTTCCCCCTTTTTCCCCCCCTTCCCCTCCCCCCCCTTCCCCCCCCTTTTTCCCCCCCCTCCCCCCCCTTTCCCCCCCCCCTTTTCCCCCCCCTTTTTCCAAACCCTTTCCCCCCCCCGGGGATTTTCTTTCCTTTTTCCCCCTTTCCCCCCTTTTTCCCCCCTTTTTTCCTCTTTCTTCTTCTCCTCCCCCTTCCCCCTTTCCCTTTCTCCTTTTTTTTTCTTCCCCCCTTCCCTCCCTTTTTTTTTTCCAAAAAAAACCTCCTTTCCCCTTCCTTTTTCCTTCCCTTTTTTTTCCATTTTCCCTTTCCTCTTTTTTTTTTTTTCTTTTCCCCCCTTTTTCTCCCCCCTTTTTTTCCCTCTTCCCCTTTTTTCCCCCTTCCCCCACCCTTTTTTTCTTCAAAAAAACCCCCCTTTTCCCCCCCTTTTTCCCCCTTCCATTTTTCTCCCCCTTTCGTTTTTTTCCTCTTTCCTTTTTTTTTTTTTTCTCCCCCCTTTTCCCTTTCTAAATTTTTTTCTTTTTTCCCTTTTCCCCCTTTCCCCCTTTTTTAAAAAAATTTTTTTTTAATTTTTTTTTTTTTAAAAAAAAAAAAAAAAATTTTTTTTTTTTTTAAAAATTTTTTAAAAATTTTATTTTTTTTTTTTTTTTTTTAATAAAAATTTTTTTTTTAATTTTGGGGCCCCCCGGGGGGGGGGAAAAAGGGGGGGGGGGGGGGAAAAATTTTGGAAAAAAAATTAAAAAAAAATTTTTAAATTAAAAAAAAAAAAAAAAAAAAAGGGAAAAAAAAAAAAAAAGAAAAAGGGAAAAAAAAAGGGGGAAAAAAAAAGGGGAAGGGGGGGGGGAAAATCCCAAAAAAAAGGGAGGAAAAAGGGGTTTAAAAAAAAAAAGGGGATAAGGGGGGGGGGAGAAAAAAAAAAAAAAAGGAAAGGAAAAAAAGGGGGGGGAAAGGGGGGGGAAAAAAAAAAAAAAAGGAGGAAAAAAGGGGAAGGAGGGGAAGGGAAGGAAAAGGGAAGGGGGGAAGGGAAGGGGGGGAAAAAGGGGGAAAAAAAGGGAAGGGAAAAAGAAAAAAAAAGGGGGAAAGGGAAGGGAAAAGGGGAAAAAGGAAAAGGGAGAAAGGGGGGGGAAGGGGGGGGAGGGGAGAAAAAAAGGGGGGGGGGGGAGGGGGGGGGGGGGAGGAGGGAGGGGGGGGGGAAGGGGGAGGGGGGGAAGGGGGGAGGGGAGGGGAGAAAGGGGGAGAGGGGAGGGGGGAAGGGGAAAAAGGGGGAGGGGGAAGGAGGGGGGGAGGGGGGGGGGAAGGGGGGGGGGGGGGGGGGGGAGAGCGGGGAAAGGGGGGCCCATTTTTTCCGGGGACAATATTTTCCGAGGGGGAAAAATCGGTTAGATTCGGGCCCCCGGGGGCGGGTTTTCCCCAGACGCTGGGGGGACTCTCCCTATGGGGGTTTTTTTCCGATTATCTCCCCCTGCTATTTTAGAAATTTTCCTGATTTTTGATTTTTTCAGGGGCCCCAAAGGGGGGTAAAGGGGGGGAAACCAAAATCGGGGGTTTTTATTGAACTGCCTGTTTTCCCCATAAAACCCTTTAAATTTGTTCATTTTGGAGGTACCCGGGGGGAAATTGGCCCAAAAGGGCCACTTTTTTCAAGGAAATTTTGGGCTTTTCTTTTTTACACTTAAAAAAAAAAAATGAATTTTTTTTTAAAAAAAAAAAAACCCAAACCCCCCCAAAACAACCCCCACACCCCCCCCCACCCCAAAACCCCCCCCCCCCAACCCCCCAAAACCAACAACCAACACCCCAAACCCCCCACACAAAAATATTTTTGGTATTAAATAAAATATGTTTTATTTTAAATTAATATTTATATTTTTTAAAAATATAATATTTTTAAATAAAAAATAAAATATATTATATATAAATTAATATTTTATTTATATTTATTAAAATTTTTAAAATGTAAATTAAAAAATTTTTTATAAAAAACCCCCACAACCACCAAAAAAAAAATTATAAATTTTAAATTTTAATATATTTTTATTAATATTAAAAAACTAAATTTTTTATATTATTTAAATAATTTTTGGGGGTTTTATGTGTTGGGGGGTTTTATAACATTGTTTTTTAAAACCCATTTTATATGTTATAACATTTTTTTTTTTATATTTAATATATAATTTATATATATAAAAAATTAATATTTTATAAAAATCCCCACCCCAAACCCCCCAACACCCCACCACCCCCCCCCCAACAACCCCCCAAAAACCCCCCAAAACCCCCCCCCAACCCCCCCACCCCACCAAAACCCCCCCACAAACAAACCCCCACCACCCCACAAACACCCCCACAACACCACCCCCCCCACACAACCCAAACAACAAAAATTTAATATTATATATAATATATAAAATTTAAAAAAATTATATTTTAAAATTATAATTTTTATATAAAATTTTTTAAAAAACCCACAAACCCCCAAACCCCCACCCCCCACCCCCCCCACAAAAAACCCCACAAACCAACCACCCCCCACCACAAAAACACACCCCCCCCCACAAACCCCCCACCCCCCAACCACCCCCCCCAAACAACCCACCCCAACCCCCCAAACCCCCCCCAAAAACCCCAAACACCCCAAAAAACAAAACCAAAAAATTTATTTATAAAATAATAAATATATTTTTAATTTTTAAATATAAATATATATAAAATTTAATTTTTTTTAAACCCAAAAATTATATGAAAAAATGTATAACCCCCCCCCAACCCAAAACCCCACCCCCCAACACCCCCCACAACCCAAACAAAAAAAAAAAAAAAAAAAAAAAAAAAACAAAATAAAAATATATATAAAATATTATAATAAAAATTTAAATTATTTATATAAAAATAATTTTTTAAAATTTTAAATTTTATAAAATTTTTAATTTTAAAATTATATTAAATTTAAAAAAATTTTTAAAAATTTTAAAAATTAATTTTTTTATATATTTTATATTTAATATTATATAAATTTTTAATATACATTATATGCATATACATAAAATTTAAACCCAAAAAACACCACACCCCCACCCACACAAAACCCACCCCCCAAAACACACCCCCCAACCCCCACCCACCCCCCAACCAAACAACCCCCCACCCCAACAACCCACCCCACACCCACCCCCCAAAATTTATAAAAAATTAAATTTCAAATTTTTAATATTAAATTATATTATTATAATATAAAATTATATAATATTAATATTAATAAAATATTATATATATTATTTTAAATTTTATATTATTTATAAAATATATATCAAAATTATATTATATTACTATATATATTAATAATTATATAATAAATATTATATTATTATATATACTAAAACATATATAACCCACAACACATAAATTATAAAAAAATTGGGGGTTTGTTAGGGTGTGTGTTGTTCTTAGATAAAAGTAAAAATACCAAAACCGCTCCCACCCCCAACCACGTTCCCACCCACACAAACCAACCCCCACCCCCACACAAACCAAACCCCCCAAACCCACACCCAACACAACACAACACACACACAACCACACACCCAAACAACCACCCCAAAACCCACACATTAATAATATATATTTTATATTTTTTATAAAAATTATATATATTTATATATTTTTGTGGGGGTTGTAAAGGGGTGTGGGTGTTTGTTATGTTATACATGTTTTTTTTTTATTTTGCAATATCCAAGTGGCTTTTCTTAACCGGGTCCCCACGGACCCTTTTTAAGAATCCAAAAGGGAAAGCCCAAAGCCCCCTCCCTTCCCCAGAAAAATTATTCACATAAATTATTCAACATAATTCCCACATAATTCCTTAATTTTCCAAAAATTTCTTAAAATATTCACATATTTTTCAACTTTGTATGCAAAGTGTATACAAATCCTCTTTTTTTATTGGAGATTTTGATGCCCCTCTTTACATTTTGAAAAATCCCACCAAAGTAAGTTTTTTTTAAAAAACTTTCAAGAAAAAAGCACCCCCTTTTTATGCAAAAAAAAAAGTTTTTGGGGGGGATAAAAAAAAAAAAAATTTTTTTTTACTTCCCCGATCCCTCACGGGAAAAACCCCGGGGGAAAAAGCCCTTTTACAGGGGAAAACCCCAGGTTAAAAAAAAAAAAAAAGCTGTATATTTGTGAGTAGGCATTTTTTGTGTGCGGTGTGAAAAAATTAAAAAAATTTTTAATTATTAAAAAAATTAAAAATTAAAATAAATTTATTAAATATATATATTATGTGTGTTGTTGGGTTTTTTGGGTTGTTTTGTGGGGTTTTTTGTGTGGGTTTTTGTTGTGGTGTTGTTTTGGTGTGTGTGTGAAAAATTTTATAATTAAAAATTTTAAAAAAACCCCAACCACAGGGGCATGTGATTATAAAAAATTATATATATATAATATTATATTTTAAATATTATATATTAAAAATTTATTTATGAAAAAATATATAAATATATAAAATTAAATATATATATATAAATTTTTATTTATAATATGATGTAGGGGCATGTGTTGTAATAATATTTTTTGACGGGAAAAAAAAGAAAAAAAAAAAAAAAACGGAAAAAAATTTACATCTCTTTTTTTGGGAAAAAGGGATATTCATTTTTCCTCTCAAAAACCTTTTTTAAAACCCCCCCCCAAAACCAATTTTAATTGCATTTATTGTAACAATTTTATATAATAAATATTTAATTAAAAAAATTATATAATTTTTTAAACTTTTGATATTTTAAAAACCCATAATTTTTTAAAAATAATTTAAATTTTTTATAAATATTATAATTTTATATATTTAATAATTTTAATTATTAAAATTTTATAAAAAACCATATATACAATGTGTTTTGTTGTGTGTGTGTGGTGGTTAAATGTTAAAAAAAAAATTTAATATTTTTTTTTATTAAATAAAAATATTATAAAAATTTTTTATTTTATAAATTTATTTACATAAATTAAAAAATTTTTTTATTAAAAATAAAAATAGATAGGGGGGGGGCAGGGGTTAGATGTAAATGTATGCATATTTCATGGAAAAATATTAAAATTAAAATTTTATAAATAATTATATTTTATAATATTTAAAATATTATATAATTAAAATTAAAAAATTTTTATTTTACCATTTTCAACCCCCCCAAAACCAAAAATATAAAAATAGATATATATTTAAAAAAATTTTATTTATTCAAAAAAAAAAATCTATCAGTTTTTTATTTTTAAAACCCTTTTTTTTTCTCTGTTTCCTAATCTATTTAGGGAGGGTTGAATTGCCCATTTTTGGGGAAAAAAAAAAAAGACCTTCGGGCCCCTGCTTTTAAACCAAAAACCCATAAAAAAAAAAAAAAAAAAAAACCTGGAAAAAAAACTCTAAAAGCCCTCCCTCACAGATGGACTGGCAGCCCGATTCAAGCCGGGGGATTGGATTCATTTTCAGTCATTTTGTTTGGGTTTCGGGAACTTTTTGGGATGGAATTTATTTTGAAACAGGTTGTTACCCTGGTAGGAACCTCCAAAAAAACAAAAAAGGGCTTGGGATTGGCAAAGCGGTTTTGGGGTCACAAAAACCTGTTTGGGGGCCGGGGGAAACCCCAACCATTCCAGCGGAGGAAAAAAACCTTTTCCCTATCCTTTAAACAGAGGGTTAAGAGGGGGGAGGGTTTTTTTTCAAAGCTGAAAAAGGTGGGGAAAAAAGCGGGCAGGGCATTTTGGGTGATATCCCTCCCTCTGCCAAAGGGCCCTGGGGGTTAAAAAAAAACCCTATGGCCGGGAAAAAGGCCTGAAAAAACAGTTCGGGGATTTTAACCAATTCCCCCGGGAAACTTGCTGAGGGGGCGTGGGTAAATCCTCTCTGGAAAGGGGGGGAAAAAAGGGGGATCGTTGGGGAATTTTTAGGCACAAAAAAACCCCCGTTGGACATTACAACTTTGTCAGGCTTTTTTACTAGGCAAAAAGTTTTTGGGCCCCCCACATTTCTTCTGAAATAGATATTTGCAAAAAAACAAACACAGGAGGGCCATTCAGAGGAGGGGGGGGGCAAAGGTTTTGGTTTTTTAACTCCTGGCAAGGTCCCCCAGTAAGCCGAAATTTACTTGGGGCTTTTTTCAAGTAAAATTGGGGGGAAAAGGGCCGTTCGTAAGTTTTGGGGGTCGTGGGTTGCATGGCAAAAAAACCTACATCGACCTCAAAGGAGGGGTGGGTTGGTGCAATTCGGGAATCCGCTAGGGGGAGGAATCCTGAGGGACTCAGGGGGGGGAAATTTCGACCACAGATTTATTGGGGCCTAGTGGGCAAGGCCTTTTTTACGGGGTACGGGGAAAAAGTGCTGTAAAAAAAGTTTTGGTGGGGGGGTTCTGTCGAAAACTTCTTCCCTGTTAATTCATATGGCAAAAACCAACCCTACAAAGGGGGCTTTTGTTTCCTTGCACCAAAAACCATTTTTTTCAAAAAAAACACCCGGGTATTGGTTTTGGATAATGGGGCAGAAGGCTACTAAGCCAGGTCAGGTGTGGGGAAAGCAAAAAACCCCACTAGGGCAATATTCAAAGGTCTTAGGACCTTGGACTTTGCCGGATGTTTGCTATCCTATCGGGAGTCCTTGGAGTCCCATTTTGGGGAAAGCTCTTGATGGCATTTTTAGGCAAATGGGGGCGAAAAAAGGGGGCCCTTTAGGCCTAGGGGGTTTTCCTGAAAAAAACCAAGACACGTTTTCAGGGGGGAAATTGGGGGGCCTGTTTAGGGGGAAAAAAACCGTTAAGTCGAATCCATGCTTGCGGCGGGGGATGTTGGAAAAAAAAGTTTACATAACCTGGTTTTAAGCGTAGTCCATAAATCTCTGGGCTGTCAAAGGGGACCCAAAAAAAAGTCAAAAAGACGATTGGTTTGGGGCAACAAAACAGGTGCATGAAAACTCGATCAAAAAAAAAAGGAGGGTATTTTGGGGAGAAATGTCGGTTAACTTATGCAAGGAAAAAGGACCAAGGCTGCGTGTTCTTGCTTTAAGAAAGTAAAAAAAAAACCTGGGGGAGTGTCTTGGGGGAGTTTGGGGTTTCTTGATGCCTTTTGTAAAAAAAAGCCCCTTCACCGGGAATCTTTTAGGGTTACAGTTGGCGGGGGAAAAAAAAAAACCACTTTATTCAAAAACCCGGGGGGGACGGTTTACCCCCCGGGGAGGGATTGGGGCAGGGGGGGGGGGGGGACCCGTTTAACTGGCATAAATCCGGGATCGGTCAAAAACTCGGGGGGGCTATGGGGGCCCACCCTAGCTCGCTTCCCTTGGGGAGGGGGGCCCCTTTGCCCCATTTCAGGGGGGGTCTCTTTGTGAAAAAAACAAACCTGGGGGGGGAGGGGGCCTGTGGGGGGACGACCCGGGGAGGGCCATAGGCTTGGGAAAAGCTCGGACGAGGGGGGGGGGACCTGGTTCGTGAGGTATTAGAGATGGGTCGTGGGGGCCGGCCTAGGAGGGGGAACTCGCCTCGAGGGGGTCCTCGTGGCTGGAAAAGCGAAGGGTGGGATGGCCACAAAAAAAGGATAGGTGTGAAGGAAACCCACCAAAAGGTACTAAAAGTGCTTTTTGTAAAGCCTTCACTTTTAAAACTGTTGGATTTTTGAGGGCCACCCATGTAAAGCCTTTGGAGTCAAAAAAAAAAAAATTGGGGGGAAAACCCAAGTAAACGTCAACTTGGGGGACAAAAAAATTTTGTAGGGGTTTTGCTTCCTAAATAGAGGGGGAAAGGATGGAAAAAACTTTCCCTCGTTTAAAAAAAGGAAAAAAAAAATTTTGAAAAACCCCATTTGGTTTATGTTGGGGCCCCCCACGTTTAAAAAAAAACCTGATTTATTGCAGTCAAGCATTTTTGCCCCTTTGCACCATTCCTTTTTAAAGGCTTCCCCCACAGTGTACAGTGTTAAAAAAGGTTCATCCCATTAACAGAATTTCCGTGAGGACAGCACTTGGAAAAAAAACAAACCTTTTTTAGGGATGTCCCTTATAAGCAATGGGAAAAAACAGGGAGGTCCAAAAACTTAAGACATCCGTTGGGGGGATTCCCTTCCAGCTGATCTTTAAAAAAATTTGGAGGAAAAAAAAAAACTTTTCCCACCGGAACTCAAAAAAAAAACTGTCGGGCAAAGGGGGAAAGCTTTGTATGAAGGTAGGTTTTTAATGGCTTCCTTTTTAAAAAAAAAACCCAAATGGTCCATATTTGGCTTTCATGGGAGTATTGGGCCATACTTCCAAAGTTAGAAATAAAAAAAAGGAAGGGATGCTAAACCATTTTGGTGGTTTCCTGTGCGAAGGGAAAATTTTATACCCAGTTCCAATTCCCCCCAAAGGGTATCTGTTGGGTTTCGATTTCTTCAATTTCTAAAAACCCAATAAATGATATGGGGAGGTCAAGCATTGTTTTCTTGTTAAGCAAGGCCATGTCAAACCCCTTTTCTCCAATTCAGGCCTGGCAGATGAGGGCTGGTGAGGGAAAAAAATTGATCTGCAAATTTCCTGGGTGGGAAAAGCAATCCTTGCCAGGGTTTATAAAAAAACAAGGAATGATTATGGCCCTTTCTTTTTCCATGTGGGATGGCCACTGTGCCCTCCCTTTAGGATCCATTTAAAATAGGTCCAAAACCAGGAACACTTCTGGAAGCCCAACACCGGTTAAGTTGAGATATTTTCATTTGGAAATGGAAATATTCGTTCATTTTCTTGGGGGCCAGGGTCTTGTGACAGAGTTTGCAAAAAAAGCAGGAGGTCTATCTCCTTGCGCCAAAAAAAAAATGGCAAGTTGTATGGAAGTTCTGCGTGCAGTTCCTACTGAAGAAAAAACGACGGACCACTGGATGTCATTTCCTGTCAAGCTCGAAGAAGTGGAGAAATCAAGGCAGTGTAAAGATGCTCCAGAGGGGAAGATCTTTTGCCATGGATTTAAGCTAAGCTCATTTGCAATAGATTTCTTGGCCTGTGAGAAAAAAAAATTATTAACCATTGTCTTCAGGTGGTGTGACATGGATGTGCCTTTTCCAGCGATTTTTTCTTATGGGGGTTCCCAGGGGAGTTAAATTGAGGGAGGAAAAATTTAACTGTCTCCCCACGGGAACGGTCCGGTCTAGCCTTTCCTTTAGCACCCTCGGCGCCTAGCTTTGGCTGGGGTCTTTCTGTTAATGGAATCAAAACATTACAATCACTGGGGGGCATTTCCTTTTCAACTGTATTAATGCAGCTTTTTTTCTTCCTCCAACAGCTTTGTTGGGCATTCATTAGGGAACCCACCGTGGTTATGGAGGTCGACAGTACTGGCCCCTTATTTTTTGGTAATGGATGCTTCTTTTGCGCAAAGGTGGAAAATTCGTGATGTTGAAAGTGATTAAACAGGGGGCATCTTGAAAAACACATTGGGAAGATCAATTTCAAAGTTGCTTGCATACTGCAGTTGGTCTAAAAAAAGATTCCAGTCTGCATGTTCAAGTCGCCATCTCTTGCACTAACATTGGCTGGATATCATTCACCTCCTCCAAAAAAAAGTATTGGAAAGTGGCCTCACTTCCATTGTAAGTTCTTCCATGATCTGCCAAGTGAAAAATTTAAAAAACTGTGAAATCAGGTGGAAAAAAAAAAATTGAGAGGTCTATATTGGAGAATGTCCCAGTTTGAATTTGGGGAAAAATGTGTGGGAGTGTCCATGTTCAGTAAAAAAAAAACTGCATCTACTCTTAAGAAAACAAAAGGACTCCAAGGGGGCCCCTTCTCGAGGGTTGCCAACAAAAAAGTGGTCTCCCCAAAAGGTGATGTCGACCACTGAAAAAATTTCCCAAGAGTAGGAAAAAAAATGGATGTGGGCAAAAAAACTGCCTAAGTAGGTCTTTCAAAATCATCTATGTTTGAATATTATGTGGAGGAAGGTAAGATGGAATGAAAAAACAGTTGTAAACGGTGGGGTCAAAGCTTATTCTCACCAGTCTTCACTGCAGGTTGTTTTTCTGCAGGTGGATGGAACTGGATGGGTATATCTGGAACGTAACCATGGGGACTGTTTTTTTCTTCCTGGTCTAATTAATCTCTTGGTAAGGGCATTTAACTTTAAAAAAACTGGGATTACCATGGAAATCTATGAAGATGTTGCAGGTCCTTTTCCCATTTTGGCATTTGAAATTTCCCTGGGACAGTTTCCATTGGTTTAGGGTTTATCCAGTTCTTTCAAAAAACTTACCTCTTTGTAAGGGTGTTTTGGCAAGCAAAAAACTGTGGTCAAAGGTTTGCCCCACACCACCTTTAGGCTGTTCCCAGGATGTTGGAGGGTATTTTTTGAAAGGGTTGTTTTAACCTGTGCAAAAAAACTAGGTTTCCAACAGGGTTTTCCTTTGGATAAGGTTTCAGGGATTTTCTTTGCCTGGGGCAAAAAGGGGGGACGGGGAACTGAGCCTTGTGCTTCAGGGGGCATTTTCTGCTAGCAAAGGCAGGAGGGCCCCTTTTAAGATGTGATGGGCAAGCTGGGAGGCTGTCAATGTTAGGGCTCCTGGGAGCCTGGGCGGCCCAAAAAGAACCCCACTCTGAGAGGAGGTTTTTTTGAAAAAACAGGCTCCTTTCATGGCCTGGAAAAAGGGGCATTTACCTGAGCCTTTTGCTTCAAAGGGACATTTGTCTGCTTAGCAGCAGAGGCCCTATGGATGTGGTGGCAAGCTGGAGGGAAGACCTTTTACTTTGGGAGGGGAGGAGTCTCTTCAATAGGACCCTCACTCCTACTCTGTTTCTGGGTGGAACAAAAAAAACTCACCCAGGAGTCAGGTTTCAGCAATGAGGAATTGGAGGTTTAAAAAAGGTAGTGGGCAGGGGAGGTGTGTGGGTGTAAGAAGGAAGTATTGGGAGGGCAAAGGGATGGCGGGAAGGGGAGAGTTAGAAAACCGAAGCAAAAATGGGGGACTTATCTGGCTGTGCAAAAAAACACCACCCACAGGGACACATGCATTTGCCTCTGGAAAAAAAAAACTAAAACTTTTCTCCTTGCTCCTTTTACCAATACTTCTTAATTAAATTCATTTTTAACTATTTACATTGCTTCTGAAAGAAGCTTCATGAGGGCTTTCTTTGCAGTGGTAAACACAGCATAATGGGGGGACTGGGGGGACAGTTTTTCATTTCTTGATGATCTGTTACCACCACTTTACATACCACTCTTTGGTTGTCTATTTTTCCTTTAAAAAAAAAGGCACTAGGTTGGCTTCTATGCCCATAAAAAAACCCTTGGTAGTGGAAAAAGCCAACCGTATAGGGGTTGGAGGCACCATTATGGCTTGTATTGAGGTGGGGTACTATGCCAAAACTTAAACTGATTCTGGGAGGGGGGACTAATTGTTTTCAAAAAAAGGTAGAAGGAGGAGTTGATGTTCGGGAACTGTCCAAAACCATTTAAAAAACTTTCTTCTTAAAAAAAAAAAAACGTTTTACTGCCCACTACATTATAAATTTCTTTATTTTCTCTAAAAACAAGTTTTCTCCTCAGAATAAACCTCATAAGGTCTCGGGAAAAAGACAACTTTCCCTTACACTGATTGAGGGGTTTTGTGAGGAGAGCATGAAACTTGAGCCCCAGGGAATGTGCCATATCGCACGCAGGACGGTCAACTCTGTCTGGTGACGAACCCAAAAACTACAGTTACCATCTCGCTGTGGGGTGATACGAGGATCACGTTACATACTTCAACTATTTCCCTGTGAAACCTCAAAAATGTCAAGATCCATGATTGATACACCATCAATGGTCTTCACTACCAGGTACTTACTTATATGAAAATACTTTCATATTTACCAGGTAAGATCTCTTAGGGATTGAGGAGGACTTTTCCCCTTCTTACCTGGTTGGGAGCCCGCCGAACCCTTACGCCACCACAGATTCCCATTCTTGCCCTGGAAGCTGAAAGGTTCCAGAGTGACGGTGATTTCCAGAGAGAATGGTCGAGGGATTGCGCAAGGTCTTCAGGGAGGAGAGCTAGATCTTTGTAAATTGTAGTACATACCAAATTTAATTCTTCATTTCCTCACCCCCCCACCATCATGGAGTCCAACGAGGGGAAGCTCTAGTTGGGGTTTCAAAATCTCCAACATCCACAGGGTAATGAGGAAATTATACGCAGCCACTATTACAGTACTGAGGGAGTCGCGGGATATGCGCTACCGACTGAATAGTGCCTGCTTGACCCTAGCCCATATTTGACCAGCGATTGACTTGACCGGGCCTTGATCAAGCCACATCAACCAGAATAAAGGACCAAAGAGGTGTGTTGCTCGCTGCAGGGCGCAGCGGTGCAGCATTTGCTCAACCTCCAGGACTCCGGTCTCCCCCCCCCCCTTTTCCCCACCCCCCCCCCTTTCCCCCCTCACCCCCCCTCCCCTTTCCCCCCCCCCCCCTCCCCCCCTCCCCCCTCCCCCCCTCCCCCTTCTCTCCCCCCCCCATGGTTAATACGGGGACGCCACGCACGGCAAACACATGTGGGAGGTTCTCCCTTGGTCCAAGATGGAATGAACCAGGGGGGGACACCATCCCCTTCATAGGCCTGGTGCACCAGGAAGCCATTTTGTCTCAACCCTCAGTGGTGCCCCTCCAGTATTGGGTAGCCCTCTGGTCCGGCTCACCAGATCATTGGGACCTCAAGCCCCCCACCGCGGCAAGGCGGCTTCCGTTAGGGGGGACGCTGACCGAGATGAGGACGAGCATTTGGACGGTGAGGGCGATGCAACAGACGTCAATGGTGACCATGAGCCAGGTCTTTGGGCACCCCTCTGGGTGCCACTGCCAATCTTCCGCCGCCCAGCAGAGCGACCCCAGCGAGAGCGAAGACAGGCCGCGCTGGAATGAAAGACTTTTGTGTTTTCTGAGAAACTGATTTACAATTACGGTACTTTTGTTTGAAAGAATTGTTTGTTCCTGAGGAACTAATTTTATTATAAATTTTCTGTATTTTGTTGCATATTTAGGTATGTCAGAGCAGGACGGGTCGTCTGCTGAATAGGGGGGATAGTGCTACGCCGTGGACACTAAGAAAAAGGATGACCTGGCAGTGTAACTGAAGGGACCTGGGCAAACATGACGCAAATAGCTATGAGCGAGAAGCGGAGGAACAAGCCAAGAGAGGACTGCGTGTGCTCTCCTTGAAGACCTCGTGTGTGCCCTTGTGGAGCTGATAACTTTGTTGCCCTGTTATAAGCTGTATCGTGCAGTGTGACATGCTGGTTTCCCCCGTGTATTGTGTCTATAGAATAAAGTGTACAGGTAAAATAAACTTGTGTAAAATAAGAAAGACTGGCATTTTGTGTTTATTTCGGGCCCTGCCCTCGCACTGGCGTTTCCTCTCGTGGTGTTTCTGGACGCTTGTGGTGCTCGGTGCCTCTGGGAGCTGTTCAGTGTTCACGACCCTGTGGATAGCATGCCGTCTGCCTAGCCTGCCTTGTGTTGGTGGCAGAGAGACGAGGCGGTCGGCGTAACAATATTATTCTAGACATTTCCAATTAATATAAGAAATCACAGAAATAACCTATGCAGTTTGACTATCAGTGCTAAACAGAATATGCAAAATATTTACGAAACCATTAACAACAAAATCAAATTGAGAGGAGTCCAAAATTTCAAAAACCTTTGTAGAAAAATAATGTTTTGTTAACTGAAAAACCATTATGTCCTTCAATACGCATGGATGTTTTCCATTTGTAAGTGGCATTACAGATAATATATGAATATTTATAGACAATTGAAGAATGTGAGGACTTGGGAATTCCACCTCTGAATTTGAATAAATTACTAATAGAATGAGGTGCTGTATATACAATTTTAAGGATGACAGTGGAATAATGTTTTAATTAGGTTTGATAACTTTCTCTTGTAACTAATCGACCCTAGGTAAGGTAGTTTTACATATATACATGTATAGTATATATATATATATATATATCTATATAAGATATATATATATAATATATGATATATATAGGTATATAGAGATATATATAGATATATATTATGATATAGATATGTGAGATATATAATATATATATATATATATAATAATTTTATATCTCTATTGTATATATATATAGATATATATATTATATATTTAGATATATAATATATATGTATATATAGATAGTTATATCTATATATAATATATATAAATATATTATAATAGGAAGAAAGATAAAGACCGCTTTTCTCATTCCCCCTCCTTAAATTTTGTTTAAATAAAAATCTGTTGATTTTTCCCCAAATGATTAATCCTTGCCAGTTTTGTTTTTGAAAAAAAAAAAATTTTTTAAATATTAATTATTCCAAGAAAAAAAAATTTAAATTAATATTTGAAAAGGAGTTTGGGAAATTTTTCCCCAAGGAAATTCAATGTTCCCTCAATTTTTTTAAATGGAAATATGTTTAAAATTGTCCATATTGGAAATTTTTTAAGTTCTTTTTAAATCTTTTTTTGTATTTCATTGGACTTGGAATTTCCTATAAATTTTGATTTTACTCCAGTTTTCATTGATTTTTTAAAATTTAGGGAAACTGGATTTTGAGGTTTTTTCAAGACCTTTCACTTACCTTTGGTTTAAAAAGGCTAAAAATAATACTTCCCCAAATATATATTTTATTTTAAAAATTTTTACAAAATTTAAATTTTAAGGTTAAACATTTTTTATTATTTTATTTTAAAAATTTTTAAACCCTAATATTTAGGGAAATTTTTCATATAGTAAAATTTACCTTGGTTATATAGAATAGGAATTAAGAGGGTCGAAAAATTTTTACGCAATTTACGGTTTAATTTAATAAAAAAATTTTTGAATTAATTGGTTTTAAAAAACTTTTCCCGAATTTAAAATTATTTTAAGATTTTAATCATAGAAATATTACAAAAAAATAAATTAATTAAAATTTTAAAAAATTAAAAAAATTTGAAAATTTAAAAAGAAATAAAAAAGTTGAAAAGTTGAAAATTATAGCAGAGAACCTTATTAAATTTCCCCTTTAAAAAAAGGTTAAATGGTATAAAAATTTAATAAATATAAATTTTTCCAAATTTGGAAATTTTTAACTGTTAATTCCCAATTTATTAATTAAATATAAAATACAAAAATTCAATTTTGTGATAATGAATATATTTTTTAATATTAAATAACAAAACACCCCCAAACCACAAAAACCCAAAAATTTTAAAAATTTTTAAATAAAGAAAAAAATTACTGATTATTTTTTCTAATCATTAGGTTTATTTTTTTAAAGAATTAAGTTTTATTATGTTTTATCCATTTTAGCCTAAAAAGATAAGGTTTATTTAAAATAATTTATTTTTTAATATTTTTGGTAATTAATAGTTTTACTTATATTTTTTTTAAAATATTTAAAATTAGGGTCTTTTAATTTTAATTATTGGTAAAATTTTTAATATTAAAAATTTTTATTTTAATTTTACTTTAATTAGAATTATATTG
>NW_023654376.1:18354-29979 GCF_015228065.2 Penaeus monodon
TTTTATTTTTTCTACCACACAACCCTTACACCGCTACCCAAAAAGGATCTGTGAGGGGATATAGCGCAAGGGGCGGTGCCTATGGCTCACAGAACCTTTATAGTACGTCCACAGGTTTCACCATGTTTTACCAATTAAGTAAGTAAGTACGACATTGCGAGTTTCATTCTCTGACATCAAGTCGAAGGCCGATTACATATACCACTTCCCTGGTAAATATCTTTGCTAGTGGTAAAGGATAAGGGAAAGCCAATATGCAAAGCTGAACCTCGCCCGGGCTTTGTCTATGAAGGGAGAGCTGCCTGTGTTGACTAATGCCAACTCGATTAGAGTGTGTCAGTTGGTGCTGACTTGACTGAGCTTAGTCCTTACCTACTCGTGGTCCCTAGCCATTGTAGTAACCTCCAGGCGACAATTGAAACTTCTCGCGCCTGGGCGGAGAGCAAACTGCTGAGCCCAGCCCGAGGGCTCAGCGTACTAGCCTGGAGACTTTGCTATGGGTGACTACAAGATTTATTATATAATTTTTACTTGGCTATATTTGCTATGTCAGTTGAATTGAGGTCATTTAGAAATTAATTTTAATTTGATTTTAATTTTAAACAAACTTTATGTATTGATCCTCTATATGGCAACACCACACGCACGCACGCACACACACACACACACACACACACACACCACACACACACACACACACACACACACACAACACACACACACACACACACACACACTTATAAATGTAGAGATAGGTTGATACAGGTAATATACATAGATCTATGTCTATTAAGAACTTTTGCTTTAGTATAACTTTACTAAAGATTTATTTGTTCAGTATTGTTGTTTTTCTAAAGGCCTTTTTGGTAACATTTCCGAAACTCCGAACACTTTGATACATTCTGATACATGTTTTGCCTTTTACGCATTATTGGAACCTGTTGAAACATCTTTTCCTTTGTATCAACGTGTATGCCTTCGACTTGAAACGGTTTGATACTCTCCGGCTAGCCAATGGGTAAGATTTGAAGTCAATCATAACAGTTCCTTGAATGATATGGTAAGAATTTCCACCGTGTCCAGAGTATGACGTGGTATTGACTTCGGTGGATTGAATGTCTTCAAAATCATTCTGTAAGTCTATGATATAACCTTTCATGCTCAGAAATATAAAAAGAAAATGCTGTGTATCCTGATTTGTTGATATACTTCAATCAATAAATCAAGCAAATGCCCGTGACCACTGGAATTACGCAGCTGTCTGATATGGACACGGAACTCACTCGCGAGATCCAAAACCTTATGCAGCTTCCACAATGTATGTAATAAGAAAAAAAATGTTAACGACTGAGATTTTTCTGAATCTGAGAAATACATTAAAACTTTCCACAGCTTTACGAAGCGAAGAGTGGTGTGTATAACGATATGAGTTACAAAGGAGTTAGGTATTTTCTCCATTTTATTTGAATTCTACAGTGTTTTGCTTGTAATAAAAATCACACCAGCATATGAAGTACATTCATGGTTTTATATTGATTTTTTTTCATGTGAAATAAAATTTTAAAATGAACTTTGTATGTCAGTACACACTTTGATGATATGTTTTCTAGCAACCAATGTATAACAATGTATAAAAGCGTTAGGGTATCGGAATGCTACAAAACGGCCTTAAGTAATTATTGTAAATTGAAAAATCCAAAATTCTTGGTTTAAGCGTAATTCCTTTGCATATTAACATTAGTCTAATCAATTTAACCTATACAATTTTGATATCAGATATTATGATTAAGTGATTAGTCTATCTGATTTAACTTTTACATTATTGTCAAAGTTTTAATGGTAACAATGTAATTAGTCTCGATACATTTTTAATGTGTCCTTTTAACAAATTATATATATTTCTGATTATAACTACGTAACAATATTAAATATTTTACAAAAAATTGTGAAGAATAAAGTTAATCCTCTCTTTACAGTTTTATCCTTGTTTACTGAAGATGCTTGGGAACAATTGAAACAATTGATGTATTAAAGAATAAAGGAAATAAGTGCTTGTTCTAACATTAATCCTGAAGTTCATTATATGACTGCTTCCCTTCTGGAGATTCCACTGCTGGCATTATATATATATATACACACATGTGTGTTTGTTTGCACTTATCACATATTGTACATATATATGCATATACACATACACATATCTATGTATATCTGTATATCTATCTATTATATATATATATATATATATATGTATATATATAATATATATATATATATATATATATATATATATATATACATACACACACATAAGTATACATATATATATTCATATTTATGGATATATCTAGACATAAATGTATTTACATATATATGCCTATACATACATAGATATATATGTATACATACACATATATATGTATATATATGTTTGTTTGTTTATTCAGCAGCCATTTATTCCACTGCAGGACCTAGGCCTCTCCCAATTAATCACTGAGAGATCATTTGGCAGTACCATCTTTACCTGATTGAATGCCCTTCCTAATCAACTGTGGTTCGGTGTGCTGACGTTTTAGCCACGGCGGTGACTTCCCCTACGACACTTGCGTTTGACTTCTCAAGGCGATATGTCATTGTCCCGTGAGATCAGGCTCGAACCAATAGTCGAAAGCGCAGGGCTTTTTTTTTTACAACTGCCGTGGCGGAGAATTGAATTCGCGACCACCAGGGTCGGAGTCCACACACACGCACACACACACACGCACACACACACATATGAATATATATATATATATATATATATATATATATATATATATATATATATATATATGTATATGTATATATGTATATATATATATTGTTACGCCGGCCGCCTCGTCTCTCTGCCCACCAAACACAGGCAGGCTAGGCAGACGGCGTGCTATCCACAGGGTCGTGAACACTGAACAGCTCCAAGAGGCACCAAGCACCACAGTGTCCCCAGAACACCACGAGGGGAAACGCCACTTGGAGAGGCAGGGCACGAAATAAACACAAAATGACAGTCTTTCCTTTATTTACACAAGTTATTTACCCGTACACTTTTCTATAGGCACAATACAGGGGGGACACCAGCATGTCACACTGCACGATACAGCTTATAACAGGGCAACACAAAAGTTTATCAGTCACAAGGGCACCACACGCGGTCTTCACAGGAGGCAGCAGCACAACTCAGTCTCTCTTGGCTGTTCCTCCGCTCCTCCGCCTCATAGCTAGTTGCGTCATGTTTGCCCAGGTCCCTTCATGTTAACACATGCCCAGGTCATCCTTTTCTTAGTGCCACTGGCGTAGCACTATCCCCCCTATCAAGCAGACGACCCGTCTGCTCTGACATACCTAAATATGAAACAAAAATACAAAAATTTAATAAAATTAGTCTCAGGAAACAAACAAAATTCTTAAACAAAAGTAACCGTTAATTGTAAACAGTTCTTCAGAAAAACCAAAAGTCTTTCATCCAGCGCGGCTGTCTTCGCTCTCGTGGGGTCGCTCTGTGGGCGGCGCGGCGGTTTAGATTGGCAGTGGCACCCAGAAGGGGTGCCCAAAAGACCGGCTCATGGTCACCATTGACGTCTGTTGCATCGCCCTCACCGTCCAAATGCTCGTCCTCATCTCGGTCAGCGTCCCCCCTAACGGAAGCCGCCTTGCCGCGGTGGGGGGCTTGAGGTCCCAATGATCTGGTGAGCCGGACCAGAGGGCTACCCATACTGGGGGGTCACCAGTGAGGTTGAGACAAAAATGGCTTCCTGTGCACCAAGGTCCTATGAGAGGGGATGGGTGTACCCACCCCTGTTCATTCCATCTTGGACCAGGGAGAACTCTCCCACATGTGTTTGCCGTGCGTGGCGGTCCCGTTATACCGGAGGACAGGATGTCCCTGGAGGTTGAGCAAAATGCTGCACGCTGCGCCCTGCTGCTGCAAACACACCTCTTTGGTCCTTTATTCTGGTTAGATGGGTGGGCTTGATTCAAGGCCCGGTCAAGTCAATCGGCTGGTCAAATTATGGCTAGGTCAAGCAGGCACTATCAGGCGGTAGCGCATAAGGTCCGCGACTGCCATCAGTACTGTAATAGGTGGTGCGTATATTTCTCATTACCCCTGTGGCTGTTGGGAGATTTTGAACCCCAACTAGAGCTTCCCCTCGTTGTGACTCCCATGATGGGTGGGGGGGTGAGGAAATGAGAATTTTAAACAATTTGTCTGGAGTACTACCAATTTACAAAGATCTAGCTCTCTCCCTGAAGACCTGCGCAATCCTCCGACCATTCTCCTAGAAAATCACACGGTCATCTGGAAAACCTTTCCAGATTCAAAGGGCAAGAATGGGAATCGTAATTGGTTCCCGGGCTCCCAAACCAGTAAGAAGGGGAAAGTCCTCCTCAATCCACTAAGGAGATTTTTTCTTACCGTGGTTAAATATGAAAGTATTTCATATAGTAAAGTACCTGGTAGTGAAGGACCATTGATGGGTTGTATCAATCATGGATCTTGACATTTTTGGGTTTTTTATCGGAAAATAGTTGGAAGTATGTCAACGTGATCCTCGTATCACCCCACAGCGAGATGGTTAGGACTGATAGTTGAGGTTTGCGTCACCAGACGAGAGTGACCGTCTGCGTTCGATATGAAACTTCCTGGGGCTCATAGTTCATGCTCTCCTCACAAAACCCTCAATCAGTGTAAGGGAATTGTCTCTTCCCGAGACCTGATGAGGTATTCTGAGGAGAAACTGTTAAGACGAACTAGAGAATTTTAAGGTAGTGGACAAGTAAAACGTTTTAGGAAGAAAGTGATGTTTGAACAGTTCGACACAGCTCTTCTAACTTTTAACACATTAGTCCTTCCAGAATCGGTTAAAGTTAGCATGTACCACCTCAAAAGGTAAAGCATATGTTTGCCCAAACCCTATGGGTGCTGTTCCACTGCCAAGGTAATGGGATGGAGCCAACTCTTGCCGTTTTAAAGAAAATGGCAACCAAGAGTATGTGTAAAGTGTGTACAACAGGTCATCAGGAGTGACAACTGTCCAGGTCCAATAGGCTGTTACCACTGCAAAGAAGCTCATGAAGCTTCTTCAAAGCAATGTAAAAGGTACAAATTTGAAAAAGGAAGTATTGGTAATAAGGAGCAAGGAGAAAAGTTAGTTTTCCAGAGGCAAAGCGACGTGCCATGGGCTGTTTGCACAGCCAGGTAGGTCCCTTTGCTTCGGTTCATAGCCCATCCTCCTTCCACCAACCCTTTGCCCTCAAAGGCTTCTTACAGCGCACACTCTGCCACTTCCTCTAAACCTCAGTCCCAAGTGCTGACACGCCTTCTCTGCGTAAGTTTGTTCCACCAGAAACGGGTAGAGTGAGGGGTCTATTGAAGAGACTCCTCCTCCAAAGTAAAGTCTTTGGAGCCTCAGGCAAGGCTCAGAGGCCTCAAACGGGGGACAGCTTCCAGCTGTCACCGTTGAGGCCTCAGGAGCCTCTGCTGCTAGGCAGAATAATCCTAAAGTAAGGCTCAGGCACGCCTTGCCAGCAAAGGAATCATGAACCTGTCCAAAAGACTCCCAGCTGCCACAAACATCCACAGGGCCTCTGCTGCTAGACAGAATGCCCCTAAGCAAAGGCTCAGGTCCGTCCTTTGCCTAGGTAAAGAAATCATGAACACCATTTCCAAAGGGACACCTGTGAAAATAGTTCCAAGGTAAACAACCAGTAAAAAAAGGTACTTCCCAGGATCCTGGAAAGGGATAGCCTAAAGGTGTGAGGCAAAATTTGACCACAGGTGCTGCCAAAACACCTTATGAAGAAATAATATAAAGAACTGGATACCCAATCCAATGGAATGTCAGGGAATTCATGCCAAAATGGCGGAAGAAGAGAACTGCAACATCTTATAGCCTTCATGGAAACCCAGTTTGTGTATGCCTACAAGAGGTTTATGACCAGGGAAAATCGTCCCTTCCTTGAGAGGATTCAGTTCAAGCCCATTATGGAAACCTGACAATGGACCTCATGGAGGAGTAGCAGTAATGGTACGTCAAGATATTCCACCTTCCAGGGTGCCATCCACCTGCAGACAAACACTGCAGGTGAAGGCTGTGCGAATAGGCTTGACACGACTTACACTGTTTTGCATCCACTACCTTCCTCCACCATAATCTCAACATTAAGATTTGAAAGATCTACTTGGGCAGTTGCCACATCCATTTCTACTCTTGGGTGGGAGATTCAATGGTCGGCATCACCTCTGGGGAGCACATTTGTGCAACCTCGAGGAAGGGCCTTGGAGTCCTTGTTCGTAGAGTATGATGCAGTTTTACTGAACAAATGACCACTCCCACACATTTCCCCAAAGTCCAAAACTGGGACATTCTCCTAATTATAGACCTATCAAAGGCTCACCGGATTCACAGTTGAACTTCACTTGGCGTGTCATGGAAGACTTTGCATGGAAGTGACCAATTCTTTCCAATACTTTTGGAGGAGGTGAATGTATTCCAGCCAATGGAGTGCAGAGATGGCGACTTGAAACATGCTGGACTGGAAATCTTTAGATCAACGGCAGTATTGCAAAGATCTGTGAATGATTTCCAGTGTATTCACGATGCTTGTAATCACCCTAACATCACGAAAAAAATCACCTTGCAGCAGAAGCATACATCGAAAAGTAGCGGCCATACCGTAGACCTCCAATAACAGGTGGTCTGAGAGTGCCCAACAAGCATGTCCGATCAAGAACAGCTGCATTAAGGCAAATGAAACGACGCCCCAGCATTGTAACCTTGATTCAATTAAAGGAATACCCGAGCCAAGGCCAGGCGCGTTGCTAAAGGAGGCTAGACGGACGTCGTGGAGACAGTATGTTCTCCTCGATTAACTCTGGGACTCCCTTAGCATGGGGTATGGGACAAGGTGCGTAAGATTCGCTGGAAAGAGCATATCCATGTCACAACCTGCTCTGAAGAAGATGTGCATAATCATCACAGATAAAAAAGATGTTGCAAAATGAACTAGCTAAACCATGGCAGAGAATCTCCTCGGAGCATCTTACACTGCTCGATCTCACTTTTCAGGCGGAAACAAGAAACAACACCCAGTGTCGTTCTTCAGTAGGACTGCAGCAGAAACTTCCATATAACTTGCCATTTTGAGCAAGGAGAGACTCTGCTTTGCAGATCTGCGTAAGACTGCCCCAGGAAGTGGGACGGTATTCCATACCAATGATATCTCACTACCAGAGAGCTCCAGACAGTCCGTTAGACCTATTTAATAGGACCTTAGAGAGGGCACAGTTGCCATCCACATGGAGAGAAGCTATAATCATTCCTGTTCCTAAACCTGGCAAAGATGCTCCGCACCAGAATTACACGACCAATTTCCCTCACCAGGCTGCATCTGCAAAGCTGAGGGGAGAAAATGGTCAAATTCAGGTTGACATGGCTGCTGAAAAAGAAACATGTCTTGGCCCCATATCAATAATATGGCTTTAGAAAATTAAGTCAACCACAGATGGCACTTGTGAGGATGGAAACGCTATACGGAATTCCTTCACACAGCGGAATCACATGTTAGGCAGTCTTCTTTGGACCTTGAAAAGGCTTACGATCTACTGGAAGCATGGCATACTTTATGAAGCTGTATGACATTGGTTTCCAGAGGAAGCATTACCTACTTTATACAAGCTTCCTTGCTGACAGGAAGGTTTAGAAGGTCAGGTAGGAAACAGTTTGTCTAACCTTGGGAAGATCAGCTGGAAGGGGTCCCACAATGGGAGTGTCTTAAGTGTGACCCGTTTGCCATGCTAAAATGACATTGTAAAGGTGTCCAAGTGCTGTCTCATGTAATTGTATGTGGATGACTGTACACTGTACTGCTTCAGGAGGAAGCTACAGGATGTTGCAAGGACGCATGCAGACTGGCAAAAATCCCAGGTTTCTACAGTGGGAACATAATCATGGGTTCAAAAATTTCTCCAAGCAAGACCAGGCTATACATTTCACAAACGAGGAAAGTTTCATCCTTCCCTCTATTTAGGAGCAAACCCACTGCAATTTGTCACGAGGTGAAGTAATTGGGTCTAATTTTTTGACGCAAGGACTTACATGGGGCCTCACATTCAAACAGTTTAATTAAAAGTGAAGGCTACAAAGCACCAGTATTTTGCGGGTTCTTCCACATCTATTTGGGGTGCAGCACCGCACAACGCTTCTACGGTTTTACCGAGCCGCTTATCGTAGTAAGCTGACTATGGATGTGAAGCTATTCATCTGCAATCCCACTTTCTCGATGTTGGACTCGGTTCATAATGAAGCTCTCAGAATCCTGTACTGGGGCTTTCAGGTCTTCACCTTGGAGCCCTGTATGCTGAGAGTGGAGAACCACCTCTTTCATTACACCGGGACTACCATGAACTGATTTACTACACGAGGAACTACAAAGGATCCGGGATCTCTAACATCCAGATTGGTTTCAACACCCCTGAGGATAGCCGATCCTATGGTAGGAGAATGAGGGAATCTTGTAGAAGGAACTAATTTAAGTCTCACTAAGGTGCTGGCTGTGGGATTCCCAATTCCCCCTTGGACTAAATCAAGCCCCCCGAGATGGATTTGGTCGGACTTGGGAAAGGGGAGAGATCTGAGCAGAAGGTCAGAGAGATTTTTCAGGCACATTTCTAAGTACTAAGGATCGGACGCAATATATACAGGATGGTTGAAATCGGAAAATGGTTGTGGGCTTTGCAGCAGTGAGCAGAAAGGAAGACTGCATCTGGTAGTTCTTTCTCTAGCAGCCTCGATCTTCACTGCCAGAGTTACATGCCATCCTTGCAGCGGTTAGATGATAGAGATCTTATGAAAGCCATTTATTGTGTTTTTGTAATATATTGTTGATCTCGTCGTGCCTTGCAGCAATCAAGAGCTTAAACTCATCACCATCCAATCGTGAGGAGGTTCAACGAATGGCTTACGCCACTGATGTCACCACGTAAAAAGATGACTGTGTTGGGTGCCAGCGCATGTGGTGTCAGTGGGAATGAGGCGAGCTGATCCAGAAGACCAAGGCAGCTGCCGCTCAGCCTTGTCATGCTCGTTTTCCTCTCCCACACACCGACCTGAACCCCAGCATCGGAGAAGTGTTCCTTCGCGATAAATGGAAGGAACAATTGGAGGCCATATCTCCAGAAATAAACTGCGAGAGATTAGGATGACCTTGGCAGTTGGGGTGACTAGCATCCATTCCCAACACAAGACTGACTCATTGGGCGAGGATGGCAAACGTCAAGCACTTTGTGAGGGATGCCAAGAGCCTTAACGATCGACTGTAGTGGAAGATGTTGCACATTCTCGACCAAGACGTATAGGTTTTGTCTCCCCCATTACATTAAGGAATGTATTGGGGAGTGATTTGTGACATAGAGGGTTTTATGAGTTTCCTTAGGCAGACTAATATTGTTAAAAATTAATTATGCATAATGTTTATGTAATAGTTTTATACACTTAGAGTATAATATTATGCTTTTTTGATTTTTATTTGTTTATTGTTATTTATACGATACTGTTGATAGATTCTTAAAAGTTTTAAACATTTTATATTTCTGATTTAAGCAAGTATGTGCCACCACTAATGGACCTTACCGTTGCGCGGCAGATAATTTTAAATAATCAATCAATCAATCAGTAGCCATCAGCATGTATGGGACCCACTCACCCCAAGGTGTGTGATCCTCCTTGCAATGCTTAAATAGTGGACAAGGGTGGCAGTGAACTCTCTAGCCATGCCAATCACTTTGGGGGTTGCAGTGGAGTAGAGTGGCCTTGTGTACCCCAAGAAGGTGACCTTTCCCTAAAGACCCGAGACTCGATCTCCGGCCTCGGTCAGAAGTAACTCTCTGGACCCAAATTAGGTGAAGACTGTCACCAATAAATTCTGCTACTGTCACTGCTTCATGGTTCGGAAAAAGCACATGCCTCTGGCCACTTTGAGAATACATCATGGCTACAAAAGTACTTGTTTCCCTTTCAGTGCAGGGAAAGGACCAGCCAATGTCCACAGCAATACGCTCTATGGTTGCCTCAGCCTGGTACAGTTGCAGGAAGTGCCACGTGTCTTCTGTGCGGGCCCCTTCTTGCAGCACATATCCAACAGGTACTTGCACCGCTCCGGACATCCTGCCGCAGGCCACCCAGAAAACACACAGTTGCAGCTTCTCCATTGTCCCTCTTGATCCCCAGGGGGCTACTGGTTCTTCCAATCATGCATACTCACTCAGCAGTTTCGTCATGTCAAGACAGTGGCACCACATTAACCACTGTTGCTTTTCCAGTAGCAGCATCCAACCCAACTCCATTGTAATATGCCATCCTCAGGCGCAATGCCTCCAACTGATCCACAAGGCACCTGGGTTTCCGGGGATACAAGACTCCATTGTGGCATTCCTTTGCTGCTTCTAACCACAAAAATGATAACTAGAATAAGATCTGGTCTTTTCCGCTGGTCTTCCTTCCACCTACTGTCAGCATCGGTTACACTTAACAACCCCACCAACCTACGACAGGTAATCTCAGGATAACAGAGAGAGCAGTGAACACAGTCAGGTTCACAAGGACGGCGGCTGAGGCTATGAGCATTACTGTGAACATGTCCAGACTGATGCTCGACATGATAGTTGCACTGCTACAACTTCTCAAGCCATCTCACCAACTTTAACCATCTCATGGCAGCGTGGTCTGTACGGATGGTAAACTGCGCCCCATACAGGTAGTGGTGGATGTGGGTGAGTCCTTTCATCACAGCTACTTGCAAATGAACCAGTACGTTTTCTCAGGCTTGGAAAACTTGGAGCTGTAGTAGGCCATCACATACTCCTGGCCGTTTGTGAGCTGTGACAAGACCATGCCAACACCTTCCTGACTGGCATCTGTGTCCAGAATATAGGAGAGGCTCGGGTCTGGGTATGGTAATACTGGTGCCTCTACCAAAGCTCGCTTCAAGGCTGCAAAAGCTTACTGTCATGCCTCATCCCACACAAAGCTAGCTCACTTCCTATTCAGCTGATGGAACTGCATGGCTATAGTGGCAAAACCTGCCACAATTCTCCTGTAGTATGTGCACAGCCCCAGGAAGATTTTCAGCTCTGTTACAATCCTTGGCCCTGTCCAGCCTTCCACTGCCAACACTTTCAGTGGATCTGTCTGCACCCCTTGTCTACCCACCACATGTCCCAGGAATGGTACTTCTGTATGGAAGAGGGTGCATTTCTTGGGGCTAAGCTTTAAGTTGGTGGCTTTGAGACAATATAGCACCTCTGCTACGCACTCCAGCTCCTCCTTAGAGGTGTTCCCAAACACTAACACGTCGTCTAGATATACCAAGGCCACGTTCCACTGCAACCCCTCCAGGACTTGTTCCATTAGGTGTTCAAAACATCCTGAGCATACGCAGACTGACATGACATTAAATGCCACAGCCCCTGACCAAAGGAGAAAGGGTTTTTGTTTTTTTTATCTCACTCTGCACTCCACTTGATAGTACCCAGACTGGGGTTCAACATGGAAAACTATTGAACCAGTGATAGGGTTGCAAAAGCATCAT
>NW_023654377.1:0-4611 GCF_015228065.2 Penaeus monodon
AAAAGATAAATTATATATATTATATATATGTGTGTGTGTGTGTGTGTGTTGTGTGTGTGTGTGTGGGGTGTGTGTGTGCGTGCGTGCGTGCGTGCGTGCGTGCGTGCGTGTGCGTGCGTGTGCGTGCGTGTGCTGCGTGTGCGTGCGTGTAGAGTGTGTGAGAGTGTGTGAGATGTGTGTTGTGTGTGTGTGTGTGTGTGCGTGCGTGCGTGCGTGCGCGTGCGTGCGTGCGTGTGCGTGCGTGTGCGTGCGTGTGCGTGTGTGAGTGTGTGAGTGTGTGAGTGAGTGTGTGAGTGAGTGAGTGTGTGAGTGAGTGAGTGTGTGAGTGAGTGAGTGAGTGAGTGTGTGAGTGAGTGAGTGGTGTGAGTGAGTGAGTGTGAGTGTGTGTGTGTTGTGGGTGTGTGTGTGTGTGTATGATGAATGGATGGATGGATGGATGGATATGTGTGAATATGGATGGATTGGAGGGATGGATGGATGGACAGAGAGACTGACTGATAAATAATAGAGAGATAGGTAAATTGAGATAAAGTTAGAGATAGAGATAGAGATAGAGAAAAAGACAGATAGAGATAGGGATAAAACAGACAGATATATAGGGATAGAAATAGACAGATATATAGGGATGGAAATAGATAGATAGTGACAAAAATAGATAGATGGGGATAGAAACAGATAGACAGATAGACAGAAAGAGAGAGAAAGAAAGAGAAGAGAGAGAGAGAGCGTGTGTGAGAAACAGAGAGAGACGCAGCTCATCTGATCAAGCCACATACTAAGGAAAGTCAAATTTCACTAAAATAGTTAATTCAGGGTACACACCGACGGAATCTAATAAATACATGTCTTCTGAACACGTATGGAGACATACCGTAGGCGTACACCGAAGGGGTGATGTAACAACACACTGATTGATATTAGCTTATCTGAAGCTGTTGGAAAGCTATCACAGTTTTTCTTAGTTAATGATAATTTGATTTGTTTTTCATATAACATAATAAGAGAAATTACTAATCATGGATACCATAATAATGAATTCGTTGAGCGTGTATCATATTTTAAGTATCACTGTATGCCAATAACATAGAGCTTTACTATTAATATGAAAATGATAATGGTAAAAATTATTATTATTATTATGATGATAATTATGGCGATAATTATAATAGTGGATAATAATGATAATAAAGATTATTTTTAAGATGATGATGATGATTAGATGAAAAATAATTGGGCTAATGTAATGTAACGATGATGACAATGATGATGATAATAAACGATGGGGATAATGAAGATAACGATGGTGATAATGATGGTGAAAAAAATAAAAATAAATGCAGAATGGATGCTTAATTCAAAGTTTAGAAATGCCAAATTTCCTCTTTTATGTCACCCTTTACCATGATTTAAATTAATTTGCTTTCAGGTTCTCTGTATCAAGAAACCCTGTATCAGAATTAGGAGAATATGGGGGGAGCAAACCCAAATGGTTTTGTTTCCTTTGATTTTAAAAAGACTGGAATGGTCAATTAGTCCTAAATTAACTGTAATCTTAAGCCTTTTAGTTTCGTCAAGGGTCATTTTCAGAGTGCTGGCGCTTTGGCAGTGTTACCCCTATTCCCAGGGGCCCACTGCAGTCTCAACTGGACCCGATTTTACCTAAGGTTTTTTGAGTGTTTGCTTTTTAAACGTCTTTCTATTATTTTTTGAGCTTTCGATACTTTTAATCACTAGGTTTTTGATTTTAATTTGGGGTCTGTTGGTGGTAAAGTGTTGGTCTGTTGGTGGTAAAGTTTTAAGTATTTTAATTGAATTTTTTAATTGCTATAAGCAGCGTGTTCACGTTGATGGTAGTTTTAGCCCGTATTCCTGTGTGTCCCTTCTGGGGTTCCTAGGATAGTGTTTTTAGCTCTTTGCTCTTTTACTTTATATACAAGTGGGATGTGGCCCAGCATTACTAATAAATTTTTTGACATATGCTGAAGATACTTCTCTCTGTCTGATATTCATTCTCCGGCAACCAGGCAAAAGTGGCTGAAGACCTGATGATAATTTAGTCGTGGTGCACTCGATGGGGCATGACATTAAATCGTACCAAGTCCAAGGAAGGGATTGAGTTGGTCCTAAACGCAGTAAAAACAATAGTAAAAATAGTGGTAAACAATAGCTACTAATAATAATGATAACAATCATTTTAACAAAATTAAAAAAGATAATTATTACTGTTGTTGTTATTGTTATCATTTATTTTTCATTGTTCTTGATATCATTATTATTTTATCATTAATAATCAATTTGTTTATTATTATCATCATATTATTATATCATCATTATTATTACTATTACTACGACTACGACTACTACTACTACTACTACTACTAATTATAAAAACCCAAAAAAATTATTATTATCATTACTTTTATTATTATTATCATTAGTAAATTATCACAATTGTTACCATTGTTTACTGATATCATTACAATTATGCTATCATTTTGATTATTGCTATTATTGTGTTGCTATTATTTTTTTTCATTATTGTTGTTTTTTGTTGTTGTTATATTATTATTATTATTATTATTATATTATTATTATTATTATTATTTAAAAATAATAATAAAAATAATCAAAAATAATAATATAAAATATAATATAAAAATAATAATAATAAAAATAATAATAATAAAATAATAATAAAAATAATAATAATGATAATAAAATAAAAAAAAATAACAACCATTGATAAAAACTACAACCGTAACAGCAACAACAATGTAGCCTAAAAAATCCCACATTATAAGTAAAAGGAGAGCCCAAACTCGTTTCCTTCGTGCTACCTTATGCAGGAAATTGCACCGACGATAGCAGACGTGTCAGGGAAATGTGGGAAAAAAATTTTTTTGAGATTATCACGATTGTTGTTATTGTTATTGTTCTTATTATTGTTGTTATTATTATCATTATTATTGTTATAGTAGCATTATATATATTATTATATTATATATATATATATATATATATATATATACAAATAAAAATATAAATATAAATATATCTATATCTATATCTATATCTATCTATCTCTATATATATACATATAATACATACACACAACACACACACACACACAACACACACCCCACACACACACACACACACACCCCACACACCACACAACACACACACACATATATATGTATTTGTATATGTATATCATATTATATATGATGATATATGTACATACACATACACACACACACACACACACACACACACAAAACACAACACACACACACACCACACACACACACAAAACACAACACACACACACACAACACACACTTTCTACTACTAAGAATTTCTTAAAAAGAGAACAATATTGTACTGACCGTTCAGTAATTTTTTTTGATATGTTGTGGATTTAAAATGCCACAGTGATGGTACATAAGTATAGCGGAGAAAAAAGTATTGACAAGAGAGTAAGAAAGAGGGTGGAGGGAGGGAGTGCCAAAGAGAAAAGAGAGTGACAAGAAGAGAGAGAGAGAGAGAGAGAGAGAGAGAAAAGAGAGAGAGAGAGAGAGAGAAGAGAGAGAGAGAGAAGAGAGAGAAAAGAAAGAGAAAAGCGCTGCTACTGAACAGGGGACATTGCCAGGCGTAACATATTAAGTTGTCGTACGCTACATGAAGCCCTTAATTGTAGCAAATACATAAATACATGCAATATGCATAAATTAATACATGGGAAATACACGCTGCACAGATGCATTGTATATCCATCAAGCACTTACTGATATATAACATTCTCTGTCCGATTAAGCACTAGTAATAGTGTATGATTTCCTATAACACTGCACGAAAACAAATACTATTGCTGGATCAGATGGACATATTAGATAAATATCATATAGCATTTCCACCGTGCATACGCAGGGGGGAAAGAAAAGGAATATCCAATTTCCGCCACTGGGTTTGTTTCCTCATTATCAGAACACCACGCAAAAAGGCGGAAACTATTCAATTGTTAATCTAGGGACACACAAGCAAAGAGTTATTAGTTTTCCGATTTAAATCCATGAGAGGCAGGGTTAACCATCGATATAATTTTCCAGCTAATATTCCCCAAAATTAATGTTGTAATAATCATTCTCCCTCATGCGTATTCAATGCAATTGGGCGCATGATAATAACCGGCTTTGTTTTCGATACATATAGATTTTAACCCTCAAATTTTCACGTACTAGATTATTATGATGCTAATTATCATTATTTTTTTTAAATCAAAGCATTTAAATCATTGGTTTTATACATTTAATCAACCATGTCTATAAGTAGTAATTTTGTTCTGTCGGCTGTACATCCAAGCAAATGAACTGGTCCTTATCACGAAGAATATAAAGAACTAAAAGTTGCTTGTTTTTTCAACGTAACTGCCACGAATAGGAAGAGCGAGAGAGCGAGAGAGAGCGGGAAAAAAAAGAGGAGAAGGAGAGAGAGAGAGAGAGGAGAGAGGAGAGAGAGAGAGAGAGAAGAGAGGAGAGAGAGAGAGAGAGAGAGGCGATAAAGATATAAAAGAACTCTGGAAACGCGCATCGCCTGCATACAAACCCAAAC
>NW_023654380.1:0-4609 GCF_015228065.2 Penaeus monodon
CGTTTTGGCGTTTGTGCCTAACGTAAAAATCAGTATTAAAAAGGTATAAGTTTCGCCGACGAATTGATAGTCAGCAGATGAAAGCGAGCGGGGAAAAAAATGAAAGCGAAAATAAAAGGTGCGTGATCCCAAGCGCCTTAACAACACAACACCTTTTAAAAAAGGGAAATCAGTACGGGCCCCCGGGGAAAAGGGGAGAGTCGAAAGAGAGCGAGACGGGGAAGAAAGGGGGAAAGAGAGGGGTTGTGAGAAAAGGGAAGAAGTGTAAGAGAAGGAAACAGAGAGACGAGAGATGGGGGGGGGAAAAGGAGCCATAAAGGGGGGAAAAAAGGAGAGAGAGAGGAAGAGGAAAAAAAAATACATAGTGACATCCCCAGAAAAAGGTAAAGGAAAAGAGAGAAAGTGAGAAAAAAGATACAGGGGGAAAAAAAAAAAAAAAAAAAAAAAAAAAGGAAAAAAAAAAAAGAGACCGAGCGAGGGCAAGAGGGAGGACTGAAACCCAAGAAAAGGTAATTTTAAAATTTTTCACCCCCGTTCTCGTAAATTCTGAAGTTTTCCTTTTTGGGCCCGGTCGCCGCCGTATGGTTTTTTTTCCTGGAGCTTTGTTTGGCCTTGTGGCTTTTGGGGGACTTCCTTTTCTTTTATTTTTTCCCTGGTCTTTTTTTTTCACTTCTTGGGTTTCTTTTTGGGGGCCCCGGGTTTTTCTCTCTCTCTCTTAAATTCTCCTCTTTTTCTTTTTTTTCTTTTTTTTTTTTTTTTTTTCTTTTTTTTTTTTTTTTATTATTATTGTTTTTTCTCTCCCCCTTAAAGGGAATTTTTTTGAATATATATTTTCGTCTAAAGCTTTTTTGAGGGTCATTTCTACAGGAAGCGGGGGTAAAAACGGGTATACCTCTCTGAAATGGCTTATTTAAGGGGGGCGTTACAAGGGTAAAAATTTGGGATTATCTTATTTGTCTATTTGGCGTTTAGGAATATTAATTTTCCACAATTTGAACTTTTTTTTAAGGGGGGAGTGCTTTGTTGTTTAGGTTGGGGAAAAAATGACTAAAAGCGGGATTATTTTTTTGTTTTGCTTTTTTTTTTTTCGTAACTTTGGATAATTTTTAAATATATATTTATATATATTTTTATATTTTATATATATATATATAGTGTATGTTGATGTACTATTTTAATTAGTATTTAAATTTAAATTGGGTATAATATATATATAAAAATAGTATTAATTATTGTATATAAAAATGTGTATATATATATATAGTTGTACAATCCCAGCCAAGCAAAATGGGTAATTTTGGGGGATTGGGTTTAAATTTATTCTCGCGGAAAAAACGCTTGCTTTTCCACCTCCCGGAACGAGAACTAGGGGCTTTCCGTGCATTCTCTTGGATCATGGTTATTTTTTAAAGGGGAGATGAGGATGTAAACAGATATACCTGTTCGAATGTTATGCATGCAACACACACACACACCCCACCCCCCAAACACACACACACCACACACACACCACACACAACACACAAAAACCCCAACACACACCACACCACATACACACACACAAAAATCTACAACACCACACACACACACACACCACACACACACACACACCACAAAACACACCACCACACACACACAAACACATAAACACAAAATCAGACATGGGTTAGTGTATGTATAATTTTAAAAATATAATAATGTGTTTGTGGTGTGTGGGGGTTGGTGTTGTGTGTGTGTGGGTGTATGTGGTGTATGTTGGTGTGTGTGTGTGGTGTGGTGCCTCTTTTTTCTAAATCTCTTTTTTCCTTTGGCACACACCCTAGACGTTTTATAAACCCAAGAGTTAATTATCGAAGGTCGGCCCCTTTTATCTGCAATAAAAAAATAAAAAAGGAAATAAAAAGCACTATACGTCTTTTAATTGTAAACTAAATTGTAAAACAATATACGACACGATTTTCTTTCCCCTTTCCTTTTTTTGATTGAGATTTGGGGACTTTTTTCAGTGACGATTTTTTTTGTTCATTTCTGTTCTTATTGACAATTTTTTAGGATTTTCATCATTAACGTTTTTTTTCCCTTTAAATTTTTTTTTTTATATTTAAATTTTTAGAAACCAAGCGAGAACATTTTAAAACAGGCCAAAGAACATTAAAATTAATTTAAACAAAAAAAGTATAATTTATTTAAACACTTAAAAATCATTATATTTACACAAATTTATTTTTTTTTTATTATAATTAATTAATAGTAATTTTATTTTTTTTTTTCCTTTAAATTTTTTATTATATTATATTATTATTATTAATTATTTTATATATTATTTTATTATTATTATTATTTTTATTTTTTATTATTATTATTATTTTTATTATTTTATTATTATTTTTTATTATCCTTATTTTTATATTATTAAAAATTTTAAAAATTATTTTATTATTATTATTATATTTTATTATTATTTTTCATTATTATTTTATATTATTTTATATTTATAATAAAAAATAAAATAAAATAATAAAAAATTAAAAATAAAAAAAAAATTTTTTTTTTTTTTTTTTTATTATTTTATTTTTTTTAAATTTTCAATTATTTTCTATTTTTTTTTTTATTATTTTTAAATTTTTTTTATTTAATTTATTATTATTTTTTTAAAAAAAAATTTTTTTTTTTTTTATTTTTTTTTTTTTTTTTTTTTTTTTTTTTTTTTTTTTTAAATTTTTATTATTTTTATTTGTTTTTTTTTTTTTTTTTTTTTTTTGGTTTATATTTTACGGTATGTTACACATACACGCACATGCATATGGCCTTGTTTACTTAAAAAAAAAAAAAAAAAAAAAAAAAAAAAGGAAAGAGAGAAAGAAAAAAGAAAGAAAAATATAATAATTTTATTATATATTATATTATTAATATAATATTAAAATATATGTATATATATATATATTCAATCTACAGTCCCTCCACTCCCCACCCCCAAAAAAATAAATAATTGGACCCTAGTTTTTAACGCGGTAGTGTTTTACCCTTTAAAAATAATGAGATAAAATTCTCCGCTTTTCGTAATTGGCAAAAACATTTTTTCTGCTGAATTTTGAAATATGAGAAAATTTTCCCCCTGCTCCTTAAAAGCTCTAAGTGCATTATAAAGGAAGGTGATTAGGCTTTTCCCTGTATTTTGCGATAAAAAGGAGGATTCTGAGATAATAAAAGCGAAGTGAAACTTTTTTTGCACGGATATTTTCTTTTTTGCTGGTTTTTTTTTTTCATTTTTTTTTGTTGTGGAATGTGTAAATGCATACAAACAATGTGTTATGTGTGTGTGTGTGTGTGGTGTGTGTGTGTGTGTGTGTGTGGGGTGTGTGGGTTTTTTTGGTGGGTGTTGGTGTGGTGTGTGGGTGTGTGTGTGTTGTTGTGTGTGTTTGTGGGTGTTTTTGGGGTGGTGTGTGTGTGTATATGACGTGCTTAAATGGAATATTTCGTGTATATCACCAAACTGGTCACAACTTTATCATTATCAAAATATAATAACACTGGCCCCTTCGATAGCACAAGAAATATATGATGTATAAAGGAGATTATTTATATATTCAGGGCCCGTTTTAAAGAACATCAAATAAATAATGGGAAGGTTTAATGCCTTCCTCCCAGTTTTATGGAGATTTATAGTGAACAATTTAGGTCATTTTCCCATAACATTGTACACAATGTTTACCCAAAAAGTGACTTTTACGGGGGGTTTTTCATGTTCATGAGTTTTTGTTTTGGGGGGGATAAAGAGACGATAAAAAATTACATTATTAACGTTATATGTTTCATCATTCTATTGTGATTTTAATTTTCATCAGGGCCCTTTTTATTATTTTATTTTTTAAGGTTCCCAAAGGGGGAAAAAATTTTTAAAAACCCGAAAAGGAAAACAGGAAAAAGGAAAAAAATTAATTAATTTTTAAATTTTCAAAAACAAATTAAAATTAACAACTCAAAATTATTAAATTTTTAAAGCAGGGCATTTTTTTAATTTTTAAAACATTATTTATTATTATTTCTATTATTATTATTATTATTTTATTTTATTATTATTTTTATTTATTTTTATTATTATTATTATTATTATTATTATTTATTATTATTATTTTATTATTATTATTATTATTTATTATATTATTATTAAATTATTTAATTATATTATTAACATTATTATATTATTACTTTTTATTAGTAATTTTTTATTCAATTTTTGTTTGTTTGTTTATATTTTTATTATTATTATTATTATTTTATTATTATTATTTTTATTATTATTATTATTTTTATTATTATTATTATTTTTTTTATTTTATTATTTTTTATTTTCATTTTATTATTATTATTATCATTATTGTTTATTATTATTTATTATATTATTAATTTTTATTAATTTATTATTATTATTATTATTAAATTTTTATTAATATTATTAATTATTTCATTATTTTATTTTTTATTATTTTTTTTTTTTTTTTTATTAATTATTATTATTTATTATTATATTATTATTATTATTTTTAATTTATTTTATTATAATTTTATTATTCATTATTATTATTATTTAATTATATATTATATTATA
>NW_023654381.1:0-4609 GCF_015228065.2 Penaeus monodon
TTTTCCTAAAAAGCTTTAAATTTTTAGGCAAAATGATATGTATCGGCCCATGCACCCGGGGAGAAAACCAAAAAGATTTATGATAGAAATTTTGTTCACAGATTCCTCTTGATGTGATGTGTGTGTGGTTGTGTGTTTGTGGTGTGTGTTGTGTGTGGTTGTGTGGGGGTTTGTTGTGTTCTGCGTGATGCGTGTGGTGTGTGTTGTGTTTATATGTTAGTGTAGTGTGTGTGTGTGTTGTTTTGTGGTGTGTGTGGTTGTGTGGTGTGTGTGGTGTTTTGCGTACTGCGTGCGTGTGTAGTGTTTGTGTGTTGTGTTTGTGTGTTGTGTGTGCATACATGTATATATATGATACATTGTGTTATATCACCACACCCCACACACCCACCACACCACACACACCAATATATAAAATTAATATATATAATATATATATTATATAATATATATATATTATTATTATTATGTACCCCACCAATTGTGTGTGTGTGTGTGTTGTGTACATACACAATTGTATCACACAATTTAAAATTATATATATATATATATATATATATATTATATATTAAAATATATATAGTGTTTGGTGTGTGTGTGTGTGTGTGGTGTGTGTGTGTGTGTGTGATGTGTTGTTGTGTTGGTGTTGTGTTGTACACAGTATTATATTTTAATATATATAATAAAATTATAAAATATATATAATATATATATTATATATAATATATATATGTATATAATATTCATTATATAAAAATATACACACACCGCGTGGTGGTGTTTTGGTGGGTGTGTTGTGTGTGTGTGTGTTTTGGGTTGTGGTGTGTGTGTGTGTGTGTTGTGTGGGGTTGGTTGGGTGTTGGCGTGTGGTGTGTTTTTGGTCACACTTTTTAAAATGTATAGTATATATAATATTATATATATATATATAATATATATATATATTTTAATATAATTTTTGTATATATACTGCACTTAAAATCACATATACATTATATTAAATATATATATAAATATACATATATTACAGGAATATATCTTTGTGTGTGTGTGTGGGTGGGTGTATTGGTGGTGTGTGTGTGCATGTCTTGCTGCTATTTACTTGAGGGGCTTAAATTAATTTCCTTTTTTTTTTCTCTATTCCCGCACACCCTATTCGTTTCACGTGCGCTTTTTTCCGCTGAGTCATATACCGCTTTCATACTCCCCCCCGGTTGCCTGCCAAGGAGCATACTTTACTTTTTACCTATTGAAATATTACCCCTTTCCTTTGTTGGGAAAGCCTATGGACTCACACGGGAAATAATTTATCGAAAAGGGGGTCCCTGTTCTGATAAAATAAAAAAGAAGGGAAACATATAAAAGAAAAAGGTTGTGACGTTTCCAAATAAAGTAACTATATTATTATCTATATTGTCTATATCCCCTCCCCTTTCCCCCTCTTCCTCCCTAACTCCCCCACCTCCCCGTTTCCTCTTCCCCTTTTCCCCCCCCCTCCGATCGCCCCTTTTTTCCCCTGGGTCCCGCTACTGAGCTACTACTCCCTTTCCCTTTTTAAGTCCCCGCCATATATATAATTTTATATATATATTTTATATATAAAATATATAATATAATAATATATTATATATATATATATACCACACCAAATGGTGTATTGCACACATACTAACCAACATTTTCAAAAATACAACATGCTACTACATCATATATATTATATTAAATATAATATTATATATAATATATATATATATAGGAAAAGAGAGAGAGAGGAGAAGAGGAAAAGAGAGAGAAAATACAATATTATATATGTTAAACACAAAAAACACACCCACACACACACCACACACACACCCCCACACACATCATACCCACACCACCAAACCAAAAAAACACACACCCACCACACTATATATATTTATATATATTATATATATATATATTTAAATAATATATAAATATTATATATAAAATATCATATTTATTAAAACACACATCATATCTACTATATAAATAATATTAATATTATTTATAATTATATATATATATATATAATATATATATTATTATGTGGGGTTTTGTGTGGTTGGTGTGTGGTGGTGTTGTGTGTGTTGTTGTGTGTTGTATAATATATATATTATAAAATATTTAAATTATTTTTATATATATATGGGTGTGTGTGTGGTTGTGTTGGGGTTTTTATGTGTATGTTTGCCACACCACTTTTAAATACATATTAATATATAAATATATATAATATATATATATTTATAATATTATATATATATTATATATATAATCATATATATATATTATATACATATATATATATATATATATAATATATATATTTAATTTTTATATTTATATATTTATATATAAAACACAACATAGAAACTGTGCACAAAGTTTAAAAATTTAAATCGTACAATTTAATTTCTTTTCCCCTTTCACAACACACACAAACCCACCACACCATATCATTATAATTTACAAAATATAAAATTAAAAATTATACTACAACATATATATTATATATTTATATATATATATATTATATATTATATATAAATATATATTAATGCTTAATATATTAATATTGACTGAAAAGTACATAACATATAATAGAAGATAGATGGATGATAATAGACAAATAGATGATAGATAGTAATAAAAATAAATAAATAATTTAAAATACCACCCACACCATACCACACACGCAAAAAACCACACACCACACACACCCACACACACACACACACACACACACACACACACACACACCCACCACCACACACACACCCCACACAACCAATATATATTTATATATAAAAAATATTATATATAATTATATATATATTTTTATATTATATATTTTTATATCTACCCCAAAACCTAAATGGTGTTTAATGGGTTTGTGTTCGCATGCTACAGTCTTTCCTTGGTCAAAACGGCTCTGCCCCATCTATGAACCTGAATACTGTCTAGTGTTCCGTGATTAGCCCCCAACTATTCCTAGCACACAGAAGGGGTGGTTAGCAGCTTCTTGTGAGTCAGCCCCACCCAAATTTAAAATTTTATAAAATTTTTTCTACCCAAGGAGTTTTCAAAACAAAAAACAAACATCGTTTCCTAGTTTCCCTATTTTTAAAATCCATTTTTAAAAAATAGCCCCATTCTGATTTCCTGGAAGTGCCCAGGATCAGTCCCAAATTACTGTTGAGGAAGCTATTCGGGCACTGATTGGGCATTACAGACTGGTTAACTTGGGTTTCAGAATGCGAAACTACTGGGGGTAAATAAATATAAAAATTTTTTTCTGTTGTGTTTAAGTAGTGGGGAAAAAGTAACCAAAGAAAAGATAATTTGGGAGTAATAGATAAATATATATTATATTTATTATATATATATATATTATATTAATATAGAGGAAGAGGAGAGAAGAGAGAGAAGAGGGAGAGAGAGAGAGAAAGAGAGAGAGAGAGAGAATTGATTTATTCGAAAAATTTACGTCCAGGGGAAGGAGGAAAAAAGAGAGAGCTATAATGCCTTTAAAAAATTTTATCGAAAAATTTCCTAAAATATTCCTTAATGTTAACCTGCACTCATAAAAATGGATCATCGAAAAACACCCATATTATATATCCCTTTTTGGTAAATAGCTGTATATTTTTAATTCTATTATACCTATATCTCCTATCTATCATCTATCTATCTATCTATATAATTATATATATAATTATATATTATATATATATATATATATTATAAATACATACATAACATCTACTTTAAAATTGATTTAATTATCACTTTCTTTTCTCCTCAATTAGATCATTTAGTTATTCCTGATCTCTTCAAATTTTGTTCCCAAAACGCGATTTGGTAAAAACCGTAAATCCCACTACAAGATCCCTTCAACTTTTGAATTAATCGTTTGCTGTACGTACATCTTTGCCATTTGCTTTTTGTTTCTCTGTTTAATAATTGTTTTTCCTCTTTCATTGCTGCTGTGTTTTTCAACATATATATATATATTATATATATTTTTAAAATTATTAAATAATATTATATATTATATATAATATTATATAATATATAATATATAAATAATTTAATAATATATATATTTATTGTTACCCGTCCCCCGTCTCTCTGCCCCAACACAAAGGGAGGCAGCAGCGGCGTGTTTTTCCCCAGGGGCGTGAAAACGAATAGGTCCAAAACCCGCACCCAGCGTCCCCAAAAACCCCGGGGAGGAAAAAGCAATGGCGAGGCAGGGCACGAATAAAACAAAAAAGACTCTTTCCTTTATTTAACAATTTTCCCTCCCCTTTTTTATAGGACAATACGGGGGGAAAACCCATTCACACAGCACAATCGCTTATAACGGGCAACACCAGGTTTATCTCAGGTCACAAGGGGAACACAGTCTTCCAGGAGCACACCCCAAATGCGTCTCTCCTGGCTTGTTCCCCGCTCCTCCGTCACAAACCCCTGCTCATTTTTGCCCCCGGTCCTTTTTATGTTAACACATGCCCCGGTCATCCTTTTTATGTTAACACGGTTTTTTGCACAGAGCAAAACCCACTGGCGTAGAATATATTTTATT
>NW_023654384.1:0-4608 GCF_015228065.2 Penaeus monodon
TAAAAATTAATATATTTTTAATATAATATATATATAATATTTTATATTTATTTTTAATTTTAAATATAATATATATTATAATATATATTTTTAAAATACATATAAAATTTAAACATATAATATTTTAATATATATATAAATATTATAATTATTATAATAAATATATATATATATATAAATATATATATATATAAATTAAATAATATATATTATTACAAAAAACCCAAAACCAAACTATAATATATATATATTATTAATATTTATATATATATATTATATTATATTATAATATGTAATTTAATAATATATTATAATATTATAAAATTTATTATATAATTAAATTTTATTTTTATTATATTTGTTATTTATAACATTAATATTTGCCTGGCCCCCAAATTAAAAGTAAAACTTTAAAATTTTTTTCATGTTTCTAAAAACTATGCTACTAACTTTAAAAATCAAGACTTGAATAAATAAAAATAAAAAAAAAAACAGTTTAAAAAAAACGAGTTTCGTAAAATCAAGATTAATGTTTTTTGATTATTATCGGACCGAAATTTAAAATCTTGTTAAACTTTTTGCTTAATTTACTTCTACTTTTGGTTTGAATCAAAATGTTTAATTTAAAAAAAGGGAAAAAAAAAAAGTACAAAAAAAAAAAAAAAAGAAAAAAATACGAAAAAAGAGAAAAAAAAAGAAAAAAAAAAGAAAAAAAAAAAAAAAAAAAGAAAAAAAGAAAGAAAAAAAAAAAAAAAAAAAAAAAAAAAAAAAAAAAAAAAAAAAAAAAAAAATATATATATATATTATAAAAATATATATATTTTATATATATATTATATAATATGCAAAATTTAAACCCTCCTACTTCTGTGCAGAGTATGTCAGGGTAGTATTTTTAAAATCCCCCTTTCACTCTCTCCTTAAAATTCCAATCATTATCAGTCGATAAATATCTTCGGAGGACTGATACTCTGGATAATCGGGAGGTACTTCGTGCCTTGTTTTTTAGAAAAAAAAGGCCTCTGGACATTTTTTTGTTTTAGCTTTAATCTTCCTAGGTTTTGTTGTTCCCCTCTTTTGCTTTTACGCCCTCAAAATCCCTTTTCTCGACTTTTTTCGCCAAAAAAAGACCTTTTGTCTCGAAAAAAACATCAAGTGAACAGGCGCCTCTTTTCCCGGGGGAAAAAAACGGCCCGACTTTTAAGCCTAAATTTTTTTTCCCCCGTTTTTTTTCCCTCGCGCGCAACAGCGGTTTGAAGCAATCGAGGGGCCTTTATAATTTCTTCATCCTAATTCTATGTAAGCTCTTGAGAAATGACCCGTTTTTTCTCCTTCATGGCTACTCCTAATCTCCTCTCGTTTTTCCTCCCCCCCCCCTTTCCCCCCACGCTTTCCCCACTCCTCACTCCCCCCCCTTTGAAACTCTAGCTTGGGTTGACATTATTCAGGATCTCTTTGATCTTGGTTTCTCTTCTTTTTGGGAAAACCCCTTTTTTTTGTCCCTAAATTTTTTAATTTTTTTTTTTCCCTTATTTTTTTTAAAATAAACCCTTTTTTAAAAAAAAAAAGAAAAAAAAAATTTTTTGTATTTGTTTATAAAAAACCCTTTTTTTTAAAAATTATAATTATTAAATAATATATTATATATAAAATTTATATAATATTTAAATTTTAAAAATTTTTTTTTTTGTTTTTTTTCCCCCTATTTTTTCCCCCCCCCAAAAAACTATATAAAACAAATCAATAATTTCTCTTATTTTAAAAAAATTAATAAATATATATATATATATTAAAAAAATTTTTTTTTAAAAAAAAATTTCGAAAAGGAGGTTTTTTGGGTTTTGTTTGTTTGTTTTTTTTTTGTTTAAAAATTTTCCCCCGTTTGTTGCGTGGGTTTTTGGGGGTTTTTTAAAAAAAAAAAATTTTCGTATATACATTTAAAAAACTTTGCTTTAATTTAATATAATTTATTTTTATAAAAATAAATAAATTTTAAATATTTTAAAAATTTTTATTTAATTTAAAAAAAAAATAAATTTTTTTAAAAAATTTTTTTGTAATATATTAAATTTTATATAAAATAATTTTAAACAAAAAAAATTAAAACATTTTAAATTTGTGAAAAACATTTTTAAAATTTTTAAATTTTTTTTAATTTTAAAAAATTTTTTTTCCAAATGGTTCTTTGGGTGTTTTGGTTAGAAAAGGTGGGGTTTTTATTTTCTAGCTTTTTTTTTAACCTAAATTTTTTGGGTTGTTTTTGCTTTAAGGGTTTCTTAAAGTTTTTTAATTATGTTTTTGGAAAAAAAAGATTTTTTTTCCCCAAAAAATTTTAAAATCCCTTTTTTAAAGAAAAAAATATTACTTTTTTTTCTTTGCCCACCGCTTTTGAAAATTATTTCTGAAATTTTTAAGTAATAAAATTTTCCCCAAAACTTAAAATTTTAAATTAAATTAAAAACCCCTTTTAGTTACAACCTTTTTAAGTTAAAATTTTTTGGGTTTTTATTTTGTTGAAAGGTTTTGTTTGAATTTTTATCCCAAAGTTAAGGTTTGGGCCCTTTTTTTTTCCCCCTACCAGCTTTAATTTTTGCCAGGTCCTGAAATACCAAAATTTTTTATCAGCATAAAATGGTGGGGGTCCCCAAATTTTCGGGTTTCTTTGTTTAACATTCAAAAATTACCTTTAAGTTTCATGTGGTTTGTTTTTCTGGCCCCGAAAAAAGTTTACCTAGGGCCATTAGGCCCATTCATTATATCAATTTATTAAGGTGTTTATTTGCGGTCAAAGTTTTCGTTATTAAAGACTGTTTCTTCCCAGTGATTTAGTTTTTTCAAAAAAGGGTTTGGGCTTTGCTTACGTTGGTGCAAAAAATTAGACTGTTTTTAGAGATGGTCAGGGTTCAAAGCTTGCCCTCTGATTGTCAGTCAGCTTTTGAATGGTTTCAATTATGATTTTTCCACCCCTTTGGTGTTTGGTGTTAAAAGTTTGAGTTTTTTTAACTTACCTTTAAATGGTAAAAACAGTTTCATTTTGATGGTATTTTTTAGCTCGTATTCCCGTTTCTTAAGGGGTTCCTCAGGTAGTGTTTTTTGGCCCCTCTGCTCTTCATTTTATATACAAGCGATGTTGGCTTTACAAAAAAACGTTGGCATAATTAATGATTCTTCGTCTTTGCTAATTTCCCGCTTGTTAATACGGGGGGGCATGTGTACTAATCTTATTTTGGCCCCAAGTGCGAAGGGTAAGAAAAAGAGTCTTCTCTGGAAATTTTCGCCCCATTTTCCGTGTGTTTCGATGCATGTTCAAAATGTGTATTTCCCCCCGCAATAGCGAATCACAATTTATTAGTCATTTTTTCATATAAACATTCTATCTTTCGGTGAAAAAATTAAATTTTTTTTGAAAAAAATACTTTGGCGAAATAAAACCCCAAATATTCACAAAAAAAAATTTTTTTTGTAAAGCTCGCAGTCGGGTGTTTAAGTACAAAGCGAAAAGTTGAGGAATTTTGACGAAGATTGAACGGTATTTTTTTTTTTAATTTGGCGAAGCTAGGGAAACGAGGTTTTTCCCGAATTAACATTAGAAAACTATACTTTTTTTTTTTTAAACGCACACCCACACCCCACCCTTAAAATATAATTTTTGTTATATAATTTATATATAATATCTATCTATATACAATTTATATATTTTCAAAACCACTTTTTAAAATTTTACATTAATTAATTTTTTTTTTTCAAAGATGAATTTCCTTTCAATGAAAACCCCCCAGTGCGAGGTTTTGCGATTTTTTCCGTTAAATTAAAAAGGGTTTAGGGAATTTATGTCGAACAATTCAAGTGAACAAAGAAAGGAAGTACAAGAAAGCACAAATCCCAAGGCCTTTTCGCATTTCGGGACTGCTTCGGGATATTTGTATGTTTTTGTACTTATCGTTGTTTATTGAAAAAAAAATTCAGGGATAGTTTAAAGGGTTTTTCTATGGGGGGGTGCGCAGACAATAAAACACAGGTCCCCCCAAAAAAAATAATGGAAAAAAAATATAATATACATAATATAAATATATATATATAATATAAATTAAATATAAATATATACAAAAATACATAATATAATATAATAATAATATTATATATGTACATATATATATAAAATATATATATATTATATATAATTAAATATATTCTAATAATATATATATTATATTATTAAAAATATATATATATATTAATAAATATATATTATAAAAATATATATATAAATCTAATTAATTGTAATATATATATATATATTTATATAATCATTAATTTTAAAAAATTATAACAAATATTTAAATTATAATAAATTTTTTAATTAAATTTGCTTTTTTTCCTTTTAAATTTTATATTCCTTTAAAAAAAATTTTATTTTAAAAATTTTTCCCAAAAAAAAAAAAAAGGGGTTTTTCCTATGGGGGGCCCGCCTCCCCCGTTTTTTTGCGGGCCTGGGGGGGGGGCCCAGCCCCCCCGGGGGGCTTTGCCTGGCTTTGCCTCTGTTCCTCTTTGCAATTTTTTGTTTTTTTTTTTTGGGTAAAAATTTTTGGATTTTTTTTTTGGTTTTTT
>NW_023654385.1:0-2500 GCF_015228065.2 Penaeus monodon
AAAATTAAACAAGTCAGGTTAGTTTGAACACAAATGAAATACTTAAGGAGAAACTAGGTACTGACACCGTTTTTTTAATTTTGACAAACCTTCACACTCGGATCTTGGTGTGATGCGAGGGGAGGAAAGGTTTGGGAGATGCATAGCTGCCGAATTTAGAGAGCGGATGCGGCTAAACAGGCAGTTTTTGGAGCGTTGTGTGGCGAGCAAGGTCATGGCGTGGCAGTTCAGCACCTCGCACATACATATATTTTGTGTGTGTGTGTTTTGGGCATATACATTTTTTTCTTATTTATCTTAATTCATGTAATATATCAATAAATCAAGATATAAAATTTTTCCCTTGTATGCTTATTAGTCTGTAAGGATAATTTTATAGCAGTAAAAAAATATTTTGGTATTATTATTCTTGCCGATATCAATATCACGTCGTTTCGGGTGACTCATTATTGATATCAAATTTTACTCATATCGAATGACCATATATTTGATATATTGCCAGAATTATACAAAACCATTTTATACATGCTTAACATGAATTTATGTCAAGAAACATACGACACAATTCGTACTTAAAGAGAGTATAAACCCCGGGAGCCGTGAGTGAAATATTTCGAAGAGTATCGCGCTCTGTTTGGGCTGGCCTTAGAAACACCACTTGTTTCAAACTGGAGGCTAACAAAATTCTAATTGCTAATTTGCACTAAAGGTACACAAGGACCCTAGATTCTTTATTTGTCTTTATGACTTTCACGGCACGTATTGCTTCAGTGTTATTACAGTGCTGTTGCGTAACACGATATTACAAGTGTAAGACGTTTTTTCTACGTTTTAAACACGGTCTTTGCTCTGTTACACTACTATATCAAATAATTTTTTATTATTTACGTTTGGTATATAATTTGATATATATCAATGTTTTAGTTGTTGCTATCAATATGCATTTTTCACATTTATCACAAATGTTATTACTGTTATTATCATTATTATTATTATTATTGTTGTTATTATTATTGTTATTTTTTTTGTTTTATTATTATTGTTATTATTATCATTATTATTATTATTTTCATCATTATTAGTATAAAACATTATCATTATCATTATTATTATTTATATTATTACTATTACTATTTTTATTGCTTTTTTATCCTTTTTATTATTACTACTATCATTATTATTATCATTATTATTATTATCTCATTTTTATTATTATTATTATTATTATTATTTTTGTTATTATTATTATTATTATTATATTATTTTTTTCATTATTATTATTATGGTCATTATCATTATTTTGGAAGAAAACCCCACAATACAAAACTAGATTATTGAAAGTGAGACTACAGTTCGAAATTCACCTGGATTCCATCTTCAGGTCTGAAGGTGGAATCCAAGTGGATTTCGAAACTGCAGTCTCACCTCAATATATCTTTTTTTGTATTGTGGGTTTTTTCTTCCATTGTATCAGCACGGAAGAGTTTTTTTTGCTATTCTCATTATTATTATTACTATTCCATTACCTTTGATAATAATTTATTGTTTTTTGTCTTATTGTGTTGAATCTGTTACCATCATCAGGTTTAATTACCGTAATTGTATTTCAGGTTTTATTCTTCTAGTATCATGGTTATCAGTATCAGTATTACGTTATCATTACTATTACCATTATTATATTTATTGTATGTATAGTTTTAACAGTATTCTAAATTAAATATTTGGGTATTACGAAAACATCTTTTTGTGTGTGTGTGTGTGGCTTTTTGTGTGTGTGTGTGTGTGTGCGTATACAATATACCATAAAATATATATATATATTATATATATATATATATATATATATTTTATATATATATTAAAATTATTTTATATATATTATATATATATGTGTTGTGTGGTGTGTGTCTATATTATCGGTCGATCTATCCAGCTATCCTGCTTCGTCATTTGTCATTATATATTTTCTATTTATATGTCTATCTGTCTCTCTAACCCTTTTAATCTGTCTATCTGTATTTACATGTCTTTTATCTACTTATCGATCTATCTATTAATATTTATCTATAATATCAAGCTTTTATCTATCTATTTATATATCAATAAATATCTATCTATCCATCCATCCAATATTTATTCATCTATATACGGAAAATATACATTAAATAAAACGCAAATGGTGCAGGGTTTTAAAATTCAATTCTGCAACAGAGCAAATGCATTCATTCCTCTCTGTTTACATATTATACGTGCAAACAAAAACAGAACAAAATATAATAGAAAGTCACAGGGGTTTTGACGCTGCCTTGTTGATTAAAAAAGAAAAAGAAAAAGAGGAAGAAAGGGGGTGCAGCGCGAATCCCCTTGTGTTGGGGCATTTCATTTTGCTCTGTGATGCATATGCGTGCGTAAATAAATACATGTATGTATATGTACATGCATATATAGATAAATGGAATGATAGATAGAAAGATGGATAGACAGATATGCCCTAGATACA
>NW_023654386.1:0-4608 GCF_015228065.2 Penaeus monodon
TTTTGGTTAACTCAGGGAGGCAAGGTGTGTCCTTGCACCAACACTTTTCAACATGTATGGAGTGGAAGGGAGAGTATACCAAAGTCAGTGTGAGCAACACTGGGCAATATCAAGGTCTCTGACCTTGATTTGCCAGGATTTTGTTGCTATCGAGTCCCTGAGTCCTGGGCGGCACTTGATGCTTTAGCTTTGAGGAAGCCCTTTGACCTAGGTCTCTGGACCAAGACTAAATTCAGGGCTTGGGGCCTGTTAGGGAAACCCCTTCAGTCATCCATGCTTGCAGCAGGACGTGAAGTTACAAGAGTTTTACATACCTTGTAGCATACTCCATATCTCTGGCTTCAGACCAAGAAGTCAAAAGACAGAAGTCTGGCAACGGACCATGAACTCGAACAACAGAGATTTGAGATGTCGGTACCTAGCAGAAGGACCAAGTTCCGTGTCTTCAAGGCCTTGATACTGCAGTTTTGCTCTATGGAAGCAAAACCTGGACACTATCCGTGTCTTGGAGTCTCATCTTGATGCCTTTTAAAGTCCCTTCGGCCGGATCATGGGGTAAATTTGGTGGGACTCCCTTTGCCCAACGACGGTTCACCTGAGACTGGCATGGGCCTGTTACTTGCATAATCCGGGAACCCCAAAAAACTGAGGTATTTGGGCACTTAGCTGTTTCCCTGTGAGACCCTGCCCATCAGGTTGTCTCTTGCAAAGACAACCCTGGGTGGAGGAGACCTGTGGGACGCCCAGGAGGTCATGGCTTGGCGCTCTACTAGACCTGATGCAAGAATTAGAGATGGGGGCCGAGGGCCTGCCTGGAGACTCGATAAGACCTTGTTTTGGGAAGCGAAGGAGGGATGCGGCCATGCGCCCCCGCCGGCGTTAGCCCTTGTATGATGAAAATTATTATATATATATATATATATATATATATATATATATATTATATATATAATAAAAATATATAATTTAATATATAATACATATATGTATATATATACTACCCCTTTATAATTATGTATTGTTTATATGAAAAATAATATATTATATATATATATATATATATATATATATTATAATATTTATAATATAATATATATATATTATATATATATATATATATATATTTATTATTATATATATAACATATAATATATATACCAATAATCATGGCTACATATTAATCTTTTATTTCTTTTGCAATTGTTTTAATCTTCCCCGTTCTTACTTTCCACATTTGTTTTGGGTATTTGTTAAAAAAAATTATAGCAAGTCTTTTTTATTTTTATAATATATAATTAGACTATATACAAAAAAAAAACAATCAGGTCAATATGCGGGACATAATGCCCTCCCATTCCTTTTTTTTTTTTTGTGCTCCCCGTATTTCTTCTAACCCCTTTGTTTTGCTGATAGGGGCCCCCTACCTTCTTTTTAGTTAATTGCAGCTTTAACCTTTTCATCCTCTCTGGCACTTTTGGGCCTCCCAGTTTTTTTAGCCCCCAGTTTCTTTTTTTTTTCCTGATCTTTCCTAAACCCTTTGGTTAAAGACCTTTTAGCCTTGGGCAAGGTTCCCTCTGAGTTTTTGGTGTGCCCTTTTGCCAAAGGGTCCCCACCTGGGACGATGTTTTTGATTTTTTTTTAGCAAAATTTGGCCAAGGGAGACCTTTATATTTAATTTTAATATATATATATTTTATTTATTTATCTTAATTTTTTAATACTATAATAATATATATATATATAATATATATATATATATATAATATATAAAAAATATATATATATATTTTATATTATATACTTATCAACACCTCTAGCGCTTTGCCTTGTACAGTATCTGCTCGAATTGAACTCTGCTATTGAACATGATCTTAGTCTTTTTCTTGTTCACCCTAAGCCCCGATTTTCAAAATTCTCTATTCAGATTGTTTATTAATTGTTATTTCATTTACAGATTTACTGACGAGAAAAAGTATCGTCTGCTGCAAATTTTCGATTGTTTAGGTATTCGTCTCCTATTTTTTATACCCTTCTGTTCCATTCTAGTTCTTAATATTTCTTCAAAGCAAGCTGTAAGCAGTTTTAGTGAGATGTGTTGCCCGGTGTATCACCCTTTTTAACTGGGATTTTAGCATTTTCGTGTGGAGCTTGATGGCTGCTGTTCCATCCCTTCCTATATTCATCTAATTCTTATAATATACCTCCTCTACTCCCTGTCTTCGAATAGCTTCTAGTACTGCTGGTATTTGTAAAGAATCAAAAGCTTCTTCTAAGCATGAATGCCATAAACAGTGGTTTCCTATAATCGTTTATTTTCTCTTATTTGGGTCAGCGTGTGAATGTGGCTGTTGTTGAGAATTCACTCCGGAAGCCTGCCTGTTCTCTAGGCTGGTTAGAATCCAGACTGTCAAGATGCGAGATGCTGTGATGACTCTTGTGAACAAATTTAAGTAACTGAAAGGAGGCTTATGATTTTTTTTAGATCCTTTCTATCCCTCTTTTATGTATCAAAATATTGTTGCGTTTTTCCAGGCTTGTGGATTTTTTCCGGGTTGAGAAGGCATTTGTTTAAAAGATTGGCCAGTTTCACTGTTGAAATTTCTCCTGAATTTTTTAAAAAGTCTGTACAAATTCCGTCTTCACCTGGCGTTTTCCCCTTTTTATGCCTTTTAACCCTCTTTTTTTTTCCCTCTGTTGTGATGTTAGGTACGTTTCTAGTTCCCCACGTTTACTTCTTTTCGTGCTGTTCATTTGAGCTGTATAGATCCCTGTAAAAGTCTTCCCTACTCATATGATTTCATTCTTATTATATGTAACTTTTCCGTCTGGTTTTCTTTAGTGCATACATTTGATTTCTCCCTATTCCGAGCCTCCTTTTAGCTGTTTCATGCTGGTACCTGAGATCATTGTTCCATTTTTTTTTGAATATTGAATTTCTTTACATCTCTTTTTTTTATTTTAGTTTGTTAGTTTAGCTAATCTATTTTGTCCCTGATTGACGATATTTCATGACCTACGTTTTTTTCATAAGCTTTTAGTTTCTACCGAGAGTTTTTCTGGAGCTTTTGTTCTTACGCCTAATTAAGTGCAGCTTCCTTGATAAAGTCATTGAACTGTTTGTTGATTTGGTCAATGTTTAACTTCATCGCGGGTATTTAAAATATCGTTTTTAAAATTTCCCGCACTCTTTTTCAATTTTAATTGGGTCTTTTCCCCTGTTGTTTTCTTCCTTTGGGGTGTATTTAAATTTCTCCCTTTCCTTTTCTTTTTGTTTGTTTACTTTATTATTTAATATTTCATTTTTTTTGGTATTTGAATTTGAAGTCTTTTTTTTTTAATGTCATGGACTTCATTAAATTTTTGCCCTGGTTTCGAAAATGTATTTAGATAGCTAAACGAAGCTATTTTTCTCCATTTGTGCTTTCGTATTCCCAATGCGTTTTCCTATTTTCTTCATTTCATTTTGAATTGGGTTTTTTTTTCCCCGTGGTAAATCTTTTCATAGAAGTTTTATTTTCTTAATACTTTCTGCATGGCCTTAATATTAAACTTGTGGGTTTTTATTGATTTACCATTTCCCCTTCTAGGAATTACTTTTCCCTTCTAACTTTGGTGCAAAATCCCTAGTAAATTTCCCGTTACCTTTCCTCTAATTAGAAGTTTTTCTTTTGGATCCTGTTTTTTCCATGTCCAATTTCCCCGTCCTTAAAATATCCATTTAATAAAAGGAAGTCCCAATCCGCTATTTTGCCCCTTCATTCCATGGTCCTTATATTCTGTGCAGTTTTAAAAAATGGGGCTTTTTAAATTTTTAGGTTTTTCTCTCCGGCGTAAACCCGCCAGGGGCTCCTTCGCCCGGAATGAGGGCTGTTGTTCTGTGTGTGCAGTCATGGTTTTTGTTAGAGGTAGACAGCCGAGTTACCCCCCACCTACTGGCTTAGGTGTATTTTGGGTGGGAGGGGGAATAATTTGCAGGGTTGGGCTTGCCTAGTGTGGGCTTATGACAGCAACGCATGGGCCTGTCCCCTCTACTCCCATAAGCATGGGCTTGAGTATCAGAAATGCTTATATGGTGATTACAATAATACGCTGATTTCATATATGCTATGTAACCCTAGTTCAGACATAAACTGATCACCACACATGCCCTAAGTACTATACCCTATGTTCATTTTCGTGTACATCACATAGAAGCACACACCTTTACGCATGTTCCATATGATATGCATACATTATATTAAAACATGTGCATACATATTTGTATACCCACCTACATATTTGCGAACACACATTTTTACATACCTTTTTACACGTACTTGTGACTTTCCACCCCACCACAACCCACACACACAACACACACAACACACACACAAAAAAACAAAAAAAAAAAAAAAAAAAACCACAACACCCCAACACACACCCCCCACATCACAAAGGCACTACCCCACATTATAAAAAAAATGGTTTTTTTTTTTTTTCACACACTATACTACACTCCACGGAAATATATTACCCCTTTTATATTATACATGCACACATGTGAAAATAAAAATACGCTCATATATACAATCTACATATATTAACATTAAACCCTCTGTACGACGCTTC
>NW_023654387.1:5000-25000 GCF_015228065.2 Penaeus monodon
GTGGAGTGATACCTGCTGCGAAACTGTTTTTGGCCGAAAAATCAACAGACAACTCCATACACTCACTCTTGTCGACATTATTTGGACACTATAATCATTCAGATGTTTGAAAATTGCATTAGATGATACTGATGTTCAGCAGCATCTTTACAGGCAATGAGTTGTCATCATATAAGCAAAGACAAATGGGTAGTCCTCGTAAACTTCATCACTGAAACGCTGGAATGGTTGTTTCAGCATTCTTTAGTCCAAAGGCATCCAGATATATTCATGGGTGATAATGGCTGTCTTGAGGGTTTCTGAAAGGGTGGACTGGTATTTGGGGGAATGCTTTAAACAAGATCAATTTTGAAGATGGAAAACCCCGGAAATTTGTCTAGTAATTTTTTAATGTTGGAATTTGGGTAACTCTGTAGTCACTGCAGGATCGTAGTTCTCCATTCTTTTAGAAACGACATACAGTGCAGATGACCATTACTGGAGCTTGCATGGATAATTCCCAGACGTGTAAGGACTCAAACTCCTCTTTTATTAAGCTTACCATTCTGCATGTAATCTACGAGACTTAGCATATGTAGGTTCACCAGTTCTTTCGATACGATGAGGAAGGTTTTGATACAGAGTAGGGCTGAGTAAGTAAAGGGAAAGACTTCAGCAGTGATGCAAATCAGTTGTTGGCATCGATTGTGGCAATCTGCAAGCTATTTCCATGTAAAATTTGAGAATTGTAGACTTCATAGACTTCCATTTTAATGTCAACTAGGAGTTAAATTTCCCTCAAAATCAGCACCAAGTATGGTTTGAGACACAGCTGCTACATAGAAAATCCACTGAAATGTGCAATGAAGTTTTGAGGTTGATTGTAAGAGTTCTCCATTTATATACAAGGATTTTTGGTCCTTTGGATACATACAAGTTCATGATCGGAGGGAGGGATTTGTGACTTGCCATTGCATACAAAATGCAAACCTCAGCACCAGTGTCGACTGGGACCTTGATTTTGGAGACTTTGATCCCACACATGAAGAAACATGGAAGAGGGTGTGTCGGATATTATGCACCTCTAATGCTCGCCTTTGCCATTTAAAGATTTATTGAAGTTTGCTGCTTACTTGAATTTGCTGTGATAAAAACATTGTCATCTCTTTCCCCCAGATCGCTTCTTTACCTGTAGCCTGGCTTATTGTTGTAGAGATGCGACAAGACAGAAGTTGTACTTGATTTTGGAGAGCATTAACTTGAATAATGAGCTTTGCCATAAGTTCTGCCAACTACTCTGTTTGAGATGTGGAAGCTACTTCAGCCACAGAACGAGAATAGGGAGCGACGCCAAAAACTCATCTGCTAATTTTGTAATTTCATCGATGGTGAGCTTCCCTTTACTGTGTATAATCCCGTTTGAATATGTGAATGCAGGTGTTTGGGAAAAAACGTAGAAAGATCGTCTTGTCAAAACTATCGTACTTGTCATCAAGGAGTTTTTTCACCTAAACAAATTATTTTTTTTTCCGTTGCCGTGTTTTTACTTGCTGAGTTTCTGAAGTCTGGTAGTAAGGGAAAGTTCCAGTCTCGACAGAAATCCCAGTCAGCACTTCATATGGCTCACCCGGGCAGTGCAGCAGTCGAAATGACATCTGAAATTTGAACCAAAACCTCTGGAGGAAGGAGAGAGGGTTGCATGACTAAATTTGATGACACTTCGGCTGATGCAGTGTGCTTTAAAACAACACTCGAGGGATGAACCAGCATCATGACCGCAGAAAGTCGGTGCTCAAATGCGTTGATAGATGTAAGGGCATCTTTGGTGTTTTTGGGAAGTTGCGGGGCCTTGCTCCTGCTTTCTTCGTCGGGCATCCTGAGATACAAGTGGCACAAACACTATGTAAAATCACTGAAGGGTGACAATGAACAGATCACCAGGCGTTACACAACTCCGAGGTCACCAATTTATTGTCCTAATTTCCTAGTGCGTTATTATAGAAAACGGGGCCTAACCGTCTATCTCGGTTGACGGCGGTATAATTCCCTTAAAGCCCAGGATGATGTCTCTTGGCCAAACAGAAATTCTACCGCCGTATTAATCCGTTCAGGCCGTGCTGACATCAGAGTAACCAAAATGCATATACAGCCGTGATAAGACCGTTCAGGTTTATTGTCAGCGGAAGTCAAGACTTGAGAGGACATTATTGATATTAAGGTTTAAATATTAATGCCGTTCTAGTGTCTTGTTGTATTCAAGTTCCTGAGAATATTTATGTACATGGACTGAGGATTTACAAGTATTTTTGACAACATAACCATGCCCATAAGCAAACATGTGTCAGTTAGATAAAAGATAATATATTTCACAAAGCACACATTCAATGGTTTTTATTATTTATGAGAAGGAAAAAAAATTAACCAAAATTCGCGACTGTGTGTGTGTGTTGTGTGTGTGTTGTGTGGTGTGTGTGTGTGTGTGTGTGTGTGTGGGGTGTTTGTGTGTTGTGTGTGTGTGTTTGTATGTATGTATGTATGTATGTAGGTGATATTTATGTGTGTATACACACACAACACACACACATCTCTAGTAAGGGCTTTGTCGAGGGGAAGCCCGAATCATCCCCCCAAAGCGGCCGATGGGAGCTCAGGGCCGAAAGAAGGGAGGGAGGGGGCCCGTTTACTTCCCCTGTGACGAGACTTAACTGCCCCATGCCCCGGGTACTATCCCTTAGAAAATGGGTCTGGTTGTAGTGTTCTTGACTCTCGAATTAATAAATAAAAGACAGAAGCAAAAGCAAAGCACCACTGGTAAATTAAAAATATAAATAATAAATAAAACATACTGATCTCGTCCTAAAGGGAACGGATTAGCATTATAAAGAGACTTAGTTTCTAAGTTTGGGGGCATCTCTGGCTGGGGGCTGGCCAATGTAAAAAAAAAGAAAAAAAAAAAAAAGCTTGCTGTAAATCTTGTGTTGATTTTAAAGATATCCACGTCCAGCTTTCCCTAACTGGCATGAAAAAACGGCTCAACACCAACCTTTTTTTGCTGATCTAGCGGACCCACAGAAAAGGGTAATCCGGGGTACCCGAACACCAAGTCCAGAGACAACTCCTGTATGGGTTTATTTTCCACAAGTAATTATTCAAAAGGGCCACGTCATCGTTATTCCATAAAACTATACAATTATGGGCAGTAGATTCTTTAACAAAAGTATTCATCAACAATAAAAAACAATAAAAGGGTTAAGAATGACTAGTATAAAATACATCAAACATTAACAGAACGTTAAAAACACCGTGAGTAAAAACTCAGTAATACTCAACATAACGATACCTGAAATTGTAAAACAAGACCCAGAACAAGGTAAATCTGTTAATACAAGCGATATCCTGAGTGCCCTCTGTGAGCCTCCAAATTATCGATTCAGGTAATTACCTGAATCGATAATTAAGGTACGTGGCAGGTCGTAAAATTTAAAAACCCAAACATACTCAGTTATAAACAATTATCTAAGATTAATAAAAAAATAATTAATAAAACTTTAAAATTTTAGAAATCTTAAAACAATATGAAAACCTTAATAAAGTAAAATGAGTATTGCAAAATAAGGGGAGAAGTTCGTTATTAAAATGAATGATTAAAAAAAAAAACGTTGAAGCCAATAAATAAAAGAAATAAAATTAGTAATGAAAGAAAAAACATTTAGAATCTCATTTACCCTTAAAAGGGCTTACATTGAACAAAGAGGGGTAAAAACTAGCAAAATAAGTGTGGTCACCTGCCTCATTCCCCATTCACAAATTCGAAGTATTCGAAGCTCTGGAGGAAACCAGAAAATAATAATAATTATTCTTATTCATCACTTTCAACAAAAAAACATAGTTGGCACAAAGAGTGTAGCTGTTTTTGTTTCCGTGGGGGGGAAATCTCTCCAGCGTTTTTGGCGCCGCCCGCTGGATTACCAAAGTTCAATCGGGTTTTCGGGACGGGTTTCCCGGGGCGTGGGGGGGAATGAAAGTATTGGGGTTGGGGATAGGGCGTAGGTATGGGACGGAAGCTTGGGAAAAAGGCAAAAAATAGAGAAATAAAGCCATAAACAGATAAAATGAAAAAATCGAGCAAAAAATTCGGGAGAAAAAAAAAACGAGGAGGAGATTATATGCAAAAGAAAAAGTCAAAAAAAACGTAAATCACGAAGAAAAAGAGGGAAAAAAAATAAAACGAGAGAAAAAAATAAGATACATAACAAAGGACGGGAAGAGGAAAAACAAGGATTGGCTGGTACAAAGTAAGGAAAAAGGTAAGATTGGGGGGAAAAGGAAAAAGTGAAGGAGGGGGAAACGAAAAAAAAATGAAAAATTGAGAGAAAGGAGCGAAAGTATTAAAGAGTCAAAAGGGTAGTGAGTAAGTAAATAGGGACAAGTTTCAGAAGGGGGATACCTAAAGGAAAAGGGAGGAGGAGAAGAGAGGAAGAGGGGGGGGAAAGTTGGAAAAAAGGAAAAGGGGCTATGGAAAAAGGGAGGGGGGGGGAAAAATTGGGAGGGAAGCAAGGTGAGGAGGATAAGGGGGGGGGAAGCATGAGGTTTACGGGCCAGGATGGGGGGAGGTAGGAGCTTCAACTCTCTCTCTCTATGTAAAATATTTATATATATATATAAAATATATTATTTATATATATATATTAATATATATATATGCGTGTGTGTTGTTTTGGGGTTTTTGTGTGGTGTGTGTGTGTGTGTGTGTTTGTGTATTATATATTTTTGTATATAAATATTTTTATATATAAATTATTATATTATATATAATAATATATATATAAATTTTTAATATATAAATGAATAAAGCTAAAAATATGTGCGTGCTGTTGTGTGGTGTTGTGTGTGTGTGTGTTTGTTTTGGGTTGATGCTACATATATAGATGTATACATATTTAGGGGTATGAAGTCAACCTTAAGCTTTCAAAAAAAATTCTTAGGTGTTAAAACACGGAAAACAACAAAATATATATTATAGACAAGGATACCACACTTAAAAAATCAAGCCCTACAGCAAAATTGAATAAGAAAGAAATTCTAACCCCAAAGTCGCAAAAAATTATGTATTGTTATATTTTGCCAAAAGCTAGGTTGCCTCGGCGTTGCCGGGGAAACCGCCGCCAAAGGAGGGTAGGGGCAAGAAAAGTACTTTACTAATGTCTTTAGATGGGTCTTATAGAAAATTGATCATTATGGCATCTGTTAACGCGTTGGGATCCTAATAAATGAACGGGGGTTTATTTCTTTTTGGGCAAATGTTTTTAAAGTAATTTTCGTTTATTTTATAAATATTTTCACGTCACTACCACGCTAACCCAAGTCGACAAACAACAAAAAGGGAAAGGAATGCTTCTACTACTCCGTGCCCCGCCCCCCCCCCGTTCCCCACGTTTTGGCGACCCGGGGAAACAACTCGGTTGCCACGCCTTTTGCATAGCTGGACGTCGAGAAAGATGGCGGGCTACAGGGACTGACGCTTCTGGAAATGCCCTCTCTTATCCTCTCTGTGTAGCTGGAAACAGTTAAAAGGCCGGGGTGTTCTGTTGGCGCCGGGGGTAATTGGTGACACTGCAACAGGCGCAGGTCAAAAAATTTAATGAAAAAACACCGGGTAGATGATAATGGGGATACTAGTCAAAATCAATGATGTGATGCGTGCGGAGTATAAGTATATCTTTTTCGCCATGCACTTTTTTAAGTAAATATGTACAATGTCATAAATATTATGTTGTCCACAGACTCCTAGGTGGTCACTCACATTTCCCCTTCATCAGGTACTGACTAATGCAACAGGATTTGGGAGTGAAACTCCTTTTTTCGTCTTGCAACTCGCCATGCAAAAAAACCCCCCCCCTGCATCAACAAAAAAACATCCCGTGACTTTTAACTAAACGTCGATACAGCATCAAGTAAAACATCTTGGGTTTAAAAGGGGGGAGCACTAGAGGCTAGGGATGGAAGAGAGGCCCTTACCGGATGGATGTGTGGTTCTATCGTTTTTGAAATTCCCTATATTTAAGAATTATATTTTATCAATATGTTTATATCACATATGTATTCCTCCCCCCTTTCTCCAATCTCCTCTTCTTTTCCCCCTCCAGTCCTTCTCTCTCTTTCTCTCCTCTCTCCTCTCTCCCCTCTTTTTCTCTCTCTCTTCTCCTCTCTTCTCCCCTTTATCCCCCTTTTTCTCTCTCTCTCTCTCTTCTCTCTATAAATAATTTTAATATATATATAATAATATATTTTAAAATATATATATATATTATATATATATAACTCTATTATTTTATTTTATATATATATATTATTATATATATATATATATTATTATATTTATTTATATATATATCCATCTATATTCCTATAAACATTTCTATCCCCTGTCTCACTTCATATCTATATATTTTTTTCTCTTTTTTTCATCATCCATCTCTCAAAAATCTACTTCTATTTATCTCTCTCTCCACTATCTTCTCTACCTCTATCTATTCTATCTATCTTCTATCCATCTCTTTTCTCTGTTTATCTAATATCTATCATCCTCTTTCTATCTCTGTCTTCTTTCTCCCTCTCCCTCTCTCTCTCTCTCTCTTCTTCCTTCCTCTCTCCCCTCTCCTCTCTCTCTCTCTCTTCTCTCTCTCTCTTTTCTCTCTCTCTCTCTCTCTCTCCGATCTATCTATCTATCTATCTATCTTTTTCTTCTTCTTCCTCCTCTATCTTTCTTCTTCTATCTTTCTATACCTATCTCTCTCTCCCTCTCTCTCTTCTCCCTCTCTCTTTTCTCTCCCCCTCCCCCCTCTCTTCCCCTCTCTCTCTCTCTCCTCTCCTTCCTCCTCTCTCTCTTTTCCCTCATCTTCTTCATCTTCTTCTTTTGTCTTCTTCTTCCTCCTCTTCTTCATCTTCTATCTTCTTCTTCTTCTTCCTACTCTCTCTCTCTCTCTCTCTCTCTTCCTCTTCTTCTCTCTCTCCTCTCCTCTCCTCTCTCCTCCTCCCCTCTCTCCTCCTCCCCTCTCTCTCTCTCTCTCGCAAAAAAAATTTCCTCTGAGAAATTATCAAAGACGTTGCTTTGCAGACCATAGGCCGTACAGCTTTTGAGAGGAAGCCATGGGGGAGCTTATAGCCCTTCATTTCCTTTATTGCAAGCCCCTTTTTTGGGGAAAGTTTGGGGGGGATGGGGAAGCTTTTTTATTACTCTTAATGTGTTTATGGGTTTATTTTTATCATTTATTGGTTTTGGTATAACTTTTGTTGTCATTTTTTTTTTTTTTTATTTTTTTGGGAACGTTACCATTATTTTCCCTTTTGTTTTATTTATGACATTTTTATCTTTTATCATGATTATTAATTTTTTCATTGTTGTTTTTATCGTTATCTTTTTTTATTATTACTATTACCATTTTCATCATCATCTCACATTTCCATTATTATTATCATCATTATTTCATTTTTTTTATTATTATTATTATTTTTTTTATTATCATTATTATTTCATATCATTTTTTTTTTTTATTTTAAATTTTTTATCATAAATCACCCCAATCTTTTTTTTTTTTTGTTTTTATTTTATTATATCATCATCATCATCATTATTACATTTTTAATTATTATAAGCCCCAATAAACCACTGGAGCCCTTCCTTACCTCAGGTCTTTGACAAACCCCAACCTTTTGCCAGGAGACCCCCCCCCCCCGGGCCCCTCAGCCATTTTGTTTCCCTTTCTTCGACGTCTTATTATTGATGACAAAACATATAATAAATCTAAAGGATATAAAACGGTTTGTGGGGTGTGTTTATGTTTTGTGTGTGTGTGAAGTGAATGAGTAAGTGAGTGAGTGAGTGGATGTGAAAGTGAGTGTGATGTGAGTGGATGTGATTTTGGTGTGAGTATGTTTTTGTGGGGTTTTTGTGTGTGTGTGTATTGTGTGTGTGTGGTGTGTGGTGTGCTGGTGCTTGTTATTTTTTTTTAATTGCAAGGCGTATGGTGTGTGAAACACCGGCTTCGTTTAAAAAACCCCCTCCCCATGGAAAAAGGGTTCTAACAGAAAAAGGGAGTCAGTAGTAAACGCCCCACCTGACTGTCAAATCGGATCCAAAAATCCAGAATCAAAGCTCTGACAGTTCATTTTCTGTTGAGAAATTGCATTGTCAACGGAAAAAATTGTGTACTTTTTTTAATTCAAAAAAAAACGGAAAGGGGCTTCCTGAAATAAATTTAGCTTTTAATCCTTTTAAAAAGAGTGAATCTACTAAACCAAGTTTTTTTGACTTATATTGCGGGGTTGTATTGGAAAAAAATATGGATTGTTTTTTAATAAAAAAGCTTTTTTTCATTTAAAAAACGAATTTGTAATGAGGATGATTAATTATAAAATTAATGATCATTTTCGGAATTTAAGTATATCTATTATGATATTTTTTAAAACAAAATGATACTTGGTTATTATCTACCTTTCTTTTTTAAATTTTATGTATTGTTTTCCGTCTTAATTTCCCATTTTTTTATACAGTTATTTTTATTTCTTTTATAAGAAAATCTTCCATACAAAAGCTAAAAAAAAAAAAAACCTGATTAGGAAAAGGGTGCCCATTTTTCTGGTTTTTAAGACCGTTGTAAAAGGGTATTAAATTGTGCTTTTTCCCTGCATTTATAATTTCTGGGTCTAATGCAAACAATACTGCAAAAAAAATTTTGTAGTTGATTCGTCTTTATTATCATTAGGGGCTATTGTTATAATCATTATTATCATTATTTTCTTTATCATTTTATTACGATCTTATTATTATCATTATCTTGTTATTATAATCTTATTATTATTATAAATGATATTTATCCTTTATTATCGTTATCATTGTTATTATTTTTTATTATTATCATTATCTTTTGGGATCATAATCTTTTTTTTATCATTATTAATAGAAAAAGAGCAATAGAAATAGTAGTATTATCACTACTTTATCCCTTGTTGCCATTATTATTTTATCACTATTATATTTTTTTTTTAGCTTTAACTTTTATCTCACATCATTATAATATAACATTTAAAATTTAATAACAAGTCCACAAAAATCAAAGAATTACCCCCTTTTTTCTCCTACAAATAAAACCTCTTAAAAAAATTTTTTTCCAGGCCCCATGCCGCCAGGGGTTTCGAGGCCTGGAGACGGAATCAAAGTCATCATTAATGCACAAGTCTCCCCGCAGATTCACTTCCGTCCATTACATCAATTTCAGTTGGGTGCGATGCGGGGGTTTTTTTGTTTGAGAGAGATTCGGGCAAAGTCTTTTTTTGTTGTTGCTGTTGTTTTTCCTGCCTCGCTCTTTCTTTTCAGCGTTCTTTTCTCTTATATTGCACCCTTATCGTGTGTACATATGTGTGTGTATGCACATGTGTGTGTGTGTGTGTGTGTGTATATATATATATATATGTGTGTGTGTGTGTGTGGGGTTTGGTGTGTGGGTGTGTGGTGTGGGGTGTGTGTGGGGTGTGGTGTGTGTTGTTTATATTTTATATATATATATTATATTATATAATTATTATATTTATCTGTGTGTGTGTGTGTGTTTTTTGTGTGTGTGTGTTGTGTGTGTGTGTGTGTGTGTGTGTGTGTTATGTTTATTTTATGTTTTTTTTATATATATATATATATATATTTTATTATTTATATATATATATATATTGCTCCCTTTCCTCCTCCATCCTCCCCTAGACCTCATGGAGGACGTAAAAATACCCTCACCATTATTCGATTCCTCTAAATAATTTTTTTCTTTTAAACAGAGATTTTGTGTTAGCCCTCACTCCTCTGGCAAATATCTAGCGACGGGTTTTTTTACTTAAAAGGTTTTATCTGCCGAAGAGGGGATGATAAAAAGATATTGATATCTAATTGTATAAAAATATATAATAAGTAAATGAAAAAAAAAAGATAATTTTTTAGTTGATAAAACCCCATCACCACAAATTAGAGGGGGAATATTCTTAAAAAGACTTAAACATATATTATAAAACATTAAATATATATATATATATTTTAATATATTATATATATATATATATATTAATATAATATTCCTAATCAAAAAAGCAACCTACCCTTTAAAACTGTGGGATTTTACACTATATCTTATATTCCCTACCCAGGAGCTCTGCCCCCGGGCCCCCAGGGAAAAATCACATACCTTTAAGATAAAAAAACCCAAACCGAACTTTTTCTTCGCTTCCGTCTTTGATCAAATTCCTTGGTTTCAAAATCACTTTTTTGGGCCCTTTGGGGCACTTGAGGGCTAAAATAGCGGCTGAGATAGATACTAATGTCTTTTTGGCTTTAAAAATGCCGAAATCGCGCACCTTTAATAAAAATTTTTTCCCGGGCGTTTCTCAATGAATGGCGTTCCAGGCCTGTCAATCTCCCGTGGCAATCTGCTTTGCGCAGTTTTGTAAAAAATAGTGTAAATAATTACCAAATACAAAAAAAAGCAAAAAAATAAAAAAAATCATTAAAAAATGAAACGGGAAGCAATGCTGGTATTACAAAAAAATCTTGCCAACGCGTAGTATACTGGACTACTTGATATATCGCAGTTATGAGTCACGCGTCACATTTGTTTTGGTCCTCGCAAGGTAAACGCAATGGCGCCACGCAGAGCCTATTTTTGCCATTTCCCGGTAAATATGAGGCCGCTGTAGATTTACTGTATTGCTTCCTACTCTGTTTTTTTTATGCTGTACAAGATGGTAGTGTCCATTTTCCTCTATCTCCGTGCGTCGCTCTCTGTAACATTAACCCTTAACTTTACCTTTCACCCCCAGAGAACATCAAACTATAACAAATTTCAACACAACCATTATTCATATCTAGACCAATCCAAAGGTAGCAGCAGGCATCCCCCTTCCATACCCTTCTGGCCCAACTATCGAGAGAGAGTCGTAAACAAAACATTCCATACTTTTTCTAAATTATCGACATATCATGTCGTATATCATTTTAACAAATCAATAACCTTTTCTTCATTGTCACATTTGTAAAAAAGGAAAATTTTTTTATACGTTAAAAAACAAAAACCGTGACATATGGCATAGAAGTACAAATAAATCATACATCACAATAAAATTTTTCCAGAATTTTTTTTTTTTTAGATTCGTAATGCCCTACCGAATTTTAATAAAACCTACAAATAATGCCAAGGAAAAGTAAAAATGAGGGATATTTAAACAATATATATATATATATATATTATATATATATTTTTATATATATATATATATTATTTGCTACGCCTGGGTTTTTGTCTCTGTGCGAACTGTTTAACAAAAGGGCCTGGCAAACATGACGCCTGGCGGGGAGCGGGGAACAACCAAAAGGACGGGGTTTGGGTGCGCTCCGGGACCTCGGTGTCCCTTGTGACCTGAGTAAACCTTGGGTGCCCTTTTAAAAAGCGTATTGTCTGTGTGCATGCTGGTTTCCCCCCTGTATTTGCCTTGAAAAGTTAGGGGTAAAAAACTTGTGTAAAAAAGGAAAACGTCTTTTGTGTTTCCCTTCGTGCCCTGCCCCCCCCATTTGGCTTTCCCCTTTGGGTTTTCTGGGACGCTGTGGTGTTGGGTCCCTCTTGGAGCTGTTCGTGTCACGACCCTGTAAAACACCCGTCTCCCCTAGCCTCCCTTGTGTTGGGGGCAGAAGACGGCACCGGCGTAACAATTGGTGTCAGAAGTGGGATTTTTAATTTTGTCAGTGAGAGGGATTTATCATTGGTCCAAGAGGGCGGCACCATGAGGAGAGGGGGTTTGATGGGCAGGCACGAGTAGGTAAAGCCGGCCGATGGACCTGATCCCTGCCATGCGGGCCCGGTTAGGGGGAAATGGCAAAAAGGGCAAAAGAGCAGGCAAGAGGGCACGCGAGCGGGCGCCCATCTCGTCGAGAGCGGAAAGGAAAGGCAGGGAACATTCTGCCAAACTTTTGGGTGCTAAAGAAATCTCGCATCTTTGAGAGGGAACTCGCGAAACACAAAAGGGCCCTGAAACAGCGTGAAGATGAACTGTTGGAGGGGTGAGACCTAAGGGCGGGGTCAGGCCTGAGGGGGAAGTGAAGGGGGAAAGGCGGCGTCACAGGTTACGTTGCAACAGAAAAGGCAGACGGTTCTGGAAACAGATGCCGAGTGTCAGATTTACTGGGGCTGCCGGGGGTCTGGGGCGGAAAACCCCCGGGGCCTCGCATGTCGCTCGCAGCCATGTTCGCTGGAAGGCGGGGCCCATCGAACCGCTCCCTTGGGTATAGGGGGGAAACTCGGACCCGGTAAAACCCGCCTCGTTGCCCCCCTCCCCCCTTCCCCCCCCCCCAGTTTTATTTCCCCGGCACGCGTTCTCCCCCCTGCACCCCCTCGCCTCCAGACATTCGTGAGGCGTAACCACTGATCAGGGGGAAGGGGGCCTGGGGGCAAAATGTTCCCAAATTTTAAAATTTCTGGCATCTGCCCGGGGGCAGGAGCCAAAAGAGAAGGCCCCTGCAGCGGTAAAAAGCGCAAAGGGGCCCCGCGGGGGAAGTGTTGGGGCATCTGCCGCCACCCCAAACATCCTCTTACACCACGTGGCGGGGTTTTGAAACGCCGTTTCGGGCACCACCACAAGCCGGGTATTCGGCCCCACTTGAAAAAGCGGACTCGTGGCGGCGAGACACTGTCCCGCTGGCGCGGATGTGGAGGCCTGGGAAGGAGTCGTACCCGCGGCTGCGGAAAAATGATCGTGGGGCCTGGCCCGTGATTTCTTTTTTGCGCTTTACAGGACCACGCTGCAAATCTACTTTGAGGCACACCCTAGGACCTCGGTGGGGCCTGGCGAGGGCCCTTTGGGTTCGGGCCTTCCTGAAGGCACGATGGCCTAGGCCACTGCTCAGCCCCACCTGCCTTTCCGGGGGCCGGAAGGGAAAGTGGGGAAATAGCATTGAGAAGGGGAGCCCGAGAACTTTCCAAGGCTTGGTTTGGGGCTGCGGGGGGTGGGCACAGACTATCATGTCAGGGGAGCGGGGGGAAACTTCCTCTCAACCGACGGATTTGAGCCTTCCAGCGTGCTGAAAGGACTGTGGCAGGTATGGTCCCATCCAGTGCATGTCCTAAGGCTTTGGAAATGGCAGGCGGAAAACCGGCAGGCTGGAGAAGGGGCCGAAACCCAGCCGTCCTCTTTCCCCGGGCCCCCCACTTGGGTACTCCTCGAAAACCCGCACGTGCGGTGGGGGCTCATAGATGGGGAAACCTGCCCCCCCGACGTGGACCTGGGGCGAAAACCCTATGTGGCCTGTAGTTGGCCCCTATGCGATTCAAATGCACCACAGAGCTGGTGGTGTCACGGGGCATTGTGTGCAGCTCAAAGGGGGCCCGTGGAGGGTCGTATTTGGGGTGGGGAGCACGGTGCAGCGCCTCCGGTGTATGTGGCCGATCTGGACAGCCGCTTGCTGGGCCCTTTACTACCTGACGCAGAGGGAAAAGGGGTGTTTCGCCTTGGACGAAACTGGTGAGGTGCCGGTGAGATGTGCCCTTCTTCCCGGGTTGGGTGTCAGAGGGAGTTTTACGGCTGAGAGACTGCCCTTCCCCCAGGAAGAGTCTAGAATCCTGTCGACTGTCAAGAATAGCGTAAGTAAGGGCCTCGTGGGCCCAACCCAAAAATTGCAGCTGGCTGATGGCGTACGGTTGGGTGGAGCCTTGTTGGACCGGGAGGGGTTTTTGTTTTCGTTTGGTAGCTACTTTTCCAATAAAGGCCTGAAGGTGCCCCTGGTGCAAACGGGCCTTGTGAGGAATGGGGCACCGAAGAACGTTTGGGGAGCGAGGGTTGGTTGGTGTGGGGGCCCTTTTCCTGACTTCCCCAGGACTTGCGACCAAGCTGTGGCGTTACCATGGGCCAGGAAGTTATCCTGGGGCCATGGGGAAAAAAAATGACGTTAGCCCGTACGGCGATGAACGTGGCAGACGTGACCGAGATAGGACGACATTTGGACGATGAGGGCGAGCACAGACGTCAAAGGTGACCATGACCAGGTCTTGGACAGGAGATACCTCTCTGGGTGCCACTGCCAAAATCCGCCGCCCACCTCCTCCAGAGCGCCCCAGCGAGAGCGAAGAAGCCCGCTGGATGAAAGATTTTTTGTGTTTCGGAACTGATTTTATTTAAATTTTCTGTATTTTTTTTTCATGTTTAGGTATGTCAAGGGAACGGGGCTCTGCTTGATAGGGGGGGTAGTGCTACGCCGTGGGTCTTTGCCCCTTGCGAAACAGTGTTAAAAAAGGACCCGGCAAACATGGGGCTGGCTGGGAGCGGAGGAGGGGGGAACAAGCCAAAAGACGCGGTTGGGTCTGCTCCCGTGAAACTCGTGGGTTTCCCCTTTTGACTGGATAAACCTTGTGTTGCCCTGTTTAAGCTGTATTGTGCTGTGTGACTGCTGGTTTTCCCCCCCCATTTTGCCTTTAAAAAATGTCGGGGAAAAACTTTTGTAAAAAGGGAAAACTGTCATTTTTTTGTTTACTTCTGCCCTGCCCCGCCCCTTGGCGTTTCCCCCCGTGGTGTTTTTGGGGCCTGTGGTGTTCGGCCTCTTGGGGCTGTTCAGTGTTTTACGACCCTGTTAAACCCCGTCTGCCTAGCCTGCCTTGGTTTTTGGCAGAGAGACGAGGCACCGGCCCCTAACAATATATATATATATAATATATATATTATAATTATATTTATATATATATTTTGTGGTGGTTTGTGTGTTTGTGTGCATGTGTGTGTGTGTGTGTGTGTGTTTATTTCTATATTACATATATGTGTTGTCGTGTTATAATGTGTAATATATATATATATATATATTATATATTATTATATATTATATATTATGCTAAATACATTCTATATATTCTATTATTTTTTTTGTATACGCATAAAATAAAATATAATTTTATATATATTTTATATATTTACCCATTATATATACAGTGCACGTATATATATATATAATATATAATTTTATATATATAATATATATATATTATATATATATATTTTATATTATATATAATTGATATATATACCTATATATAAAATATATGCATAATGCATCACACCACCACACACCCACACACACACACACCACCACCATATAATATATATATTAATTTTATATATATATAAAATATTATATATAATTGTATATATATGTTTTTATATAATTTTTATATTTATATATATTTTTATATATATATATATATTTATAATATGTGTATAATATATATATATAATATTATATTTATATATATATATATATGGGTGGTGGTGTGTGTGTTTGTGTGTTGGGGTTGTTGGTGTAATTTTTATATTTATATAATATATATATTTTATATATATATAAAATATAATTTTTATATTTAATATTTTTATATAATTATATATATATATATATATATTATTATTGTGTGTTGTGTGTGTGTGTGAGTGTTTGTGTGCCTGTCACTGAAAAGTATATCTGTATAGATTACTTTTATAAAGCGGATCGTCAATACAATCTCGGATAAGATATCACCCTGGGACAGGAAAAAAAAATTCCATCGCGTTTAAATTTTATGGAGGAAAGTACATTAAAACCACATTATTCAGCAGTCTTGAGTTCGTGCTGCAAAGGTGAATTAAGCCAAAAATGTATTAAGTAATAAAAACGTTACGTGACCCAGGGGAAAAAAAAAAATCGTTTTTTCTCTCTCTTTTTTTTTTTCCTTTTCTCTTCTCTCTCCTCCTCCTCTCCCTCTCTTCTCCTCTCTCCTCTCTTTCCTTTCCCTCTCCCCCTCCTCTCTTCTCTCTCCTCTCTCTCTTCTCCTCTTTTTCCTCTCTCTCTCCTCTCCCCTCTCTCTCTGTCTCTGCCCTTTTCCCTTCTTCTCTCTCTCTCTCTCTCCCCTCTCTCCTCTCTCTCCCCTCTTCTCTCTCTCCTCTCTCTCCCCTTCTCCCTCTCTCTTCTTAGAAAATAAAATGCTTTTAAAACTATAAACCCTTTCACTTACGGAGTCAAATTAAATAATGACGACCCTTTCTTGGTTACTTTGCTTTTGATAAAAAAAAAAAACGGTTTTCACGGGAAACGAGTCCATTTTGTATCTTCCCTTTTTTTTCGCTTTTTTTTTTTCTTTTTTTTTTGTCTTTATTTTCTAAGGAAAGAAAGGGGGGAGAGGGGGAAAAAAGCAATTTTCGAGGGCATTTAAAAAGGGTTGGGAGAATGCTTTGTAGAAAACAGAGGGCCAAATTTGGGTAAAAGGTATTTTGGTCGGCTTCTTTTGAATTGGGGGAGAAAGCGCTTAAATATGCGGCCGCTTCTGTGCCTCTTCCCTTGTTAATCTCTGTGTTAAAGGGTTTTGGAAATGGGTGGTATGTATGTGTGTGTTGTAAAAATATATATATATATATATAATATAATATATATATATTATATATTATATATATGTTGTGTGTGGTGTGGTGTGTGTGTTTGTGTGTGTTGTGTGTGTTTTCCTGATTAAAGTGCCAAATGGAGTATGTGTGTTCCTTCACTAAACTATTTGCATATAAACCTTTTTCCATATAAAACCTTACTCCCCCGGGAAAATCAGGAAAATTCCCTCCGCGGGGCTTTATAATTGTGATTGCTTCTCCTTTTTCCCATTTCTCTCTGTCTTCCACTCTTAATCTTCTTTCTGTCCTCTACCTCCCGTCTGCCTCTTGCCTTTCCTCCCTGCCATTCTCTCTGCCCCCCTCCCTCTTGCCTGCCTGCCCTCTGTCTGCCTCCCCTGCCTTCCTGCCTGCTTCCCTGTTTTCCCCTTCCCTGCCTTTGTCACTTCTTGCCTGCCTGCCTGCCTCCCGTCCCCCCTTCCTGCCCAACTGCTTCCGCCCCCCTCCCCGCCTACCTCCCCCCACCTCCCTGCCTCCCCTCTTCCTCCCTGCCTGCCTTCCCCCCACCTGCCCACCTGCCCTTCCTCCCTCTGCCGGGTTGCCTGCCGTCGCCTCCCTTTCCTCCCCACCTGCCTCCCTGTCTCCTTCCCCCCTACCTCCGCATGCCTGCCTTCCTCTCTCTCCTGCATGCCTCCTTCCCCCCTACTTCCCTCCCCCTCTCACCTGCCGCCTCCTCCCTTTTCCTCTCTACCTGCCGCCTGTCTTCCTGCCTTCCTTCTCTCTTTCCCTGCTTCCTCCCTTTTCCTGCCTGTCTCCCTGCGCTCCCTTCCCCCCCTCCTGCCTCCCTGTCCTCCTGCCTACCTGCCTGTCTTCTGCCTCCCTGCCTGCCTGCCTGCTGCCTTCCTCCCTACTTGCCTGCCTGCCTCCCTTCCTCCTTTGCTTCTTCCTCCCTACCTGCCTGGCTGTCTCCCTCCCCTTCCCCCTACCTGCCTGCCTGTCTGCCTCTTCCCTCCCTACCTTTCCTGCTTCCCCTGCTTCCCCTCCTCCCTGCCTGCCTGCCTGACTGCCTTCCTCCCTACTTGCCTGCCTGCCCCCCTTCCTCCCTTTGCCTATCTTCCTCCCTACCTGCCTGCCTGTCTCCTCCCTTTCCCCCTACCTGCCTGCCTCCTTCCTCCTTACCTCCCTCCCTTTCCCCCTTCCTGCCTCCTCCCTTTTTTCTATATAGCACACGCTACCCTTTCGCTTTCCTTCAACCTTCAATGTCATGAACATCTGAATCTCCCAGACACCCGCAAAAAAGCAACCAAACCCCTATTATTTTTTCTTGGTAGCCCACAACCTTTACAAAAACCCTATTTCGAAGGGAGAAAAAAATAGTAATGAGATTAACTTTTGTTTACTTGCAAGAATTGAAGAAAAAAAAGTTGATAAGGAAGGTGAATGAAAGAAAGGGGATAAAAAGGAGGGAGGAGAAGAAGGGGATGAGGAAAAACAAGGAGAAGGGGTAAAGGAGGATTAGGGGGAAAGAAAAGGGGGAAAACAAGGGAAAGCAAGGGGGACAGAAAAGAAGAGAGGAGGAAAGAGGAAAAAAAGGGGAAAAGCAAGGAGGATTAAGACATTCAACAAGCGATTCATGAGAAAACAGTTTTTTTTTTTCTTTTATTCAATAAATCCAACCCCGAAATACAGACCAAGAAAAAATGGAAACACAAAAGAAGAAAACGCCGGAGAAAAAAAAAGCGTAGTAAAAATAATAAAGGATAATGTGATAATAAAAATGATAAAAATAACAACAACAAAACAACAATATAATTAATAAGATTAAATAATAATAATAATAATAAAAATATAAAGAAATAAAAAATAAAAATAGTAATGATAATAACACAAAAATATTTGATGATGATGATGATGATAATTAATGAAATATAAAAATAAAAATATAAAAATAATAATAATAATAAATAAAATAAAAAATGATAATAATAAAAATATTAATAAAGACAATAAAAGTAATAACGAAATGATAATTATGATGATCATTATTTTATTGTTTTTTCAATTATGATAATAAACGATAACAATGTAATAATAATTTTTAAAGTTATAGTAATAATGATAAAATAATGATGATAATAATAAATAATAAAATAAAATAATAATATAAAAATAATAATAAAATTATAATAAAATTATATAATAAAGATAAAAATAATAATCATAATAAAGATGATGATGATGATGATGAGATATGATGATATGATGATATATGATATGATGTGATATGATGAAAATTTAAAAGATAAAAATATAATAATAAAAATAAAAAAACAAAAATAAAATAATAAAATAAAAATGATAATAAAATGATTTTATTTTATTTTTTTTTTCTATTTATAAAGATAACGATAAAAATGTAAATAAATTATTTAAAATTGATAGTATAAAGACATAAAAAATAATAATGATGGAAAATAATAATATAAAATATAAAAATAATAATAAAAAAAGATAAAATAATAAAGAAATAATGATAATAATAATAACAATAATAATAATAAAAATAAAGATAAAAATAAAAATAAAATAATAATGGATAAAAATAAATAAAAAAAAGGAAAATTTAGTCTCCCCATCCTTTTAAAATGTCCATCAGGGGAGGAAAAGCTAACGGGGAAAAAGGAAATTGGTAAAAAGGGATGGATTTAAAGGGGAAGAAAGAATGTTAAGGAGGCCCAGAAAAGGCGAATGGGGACAAAAAACATGATAAAAGGGGGAAAAAAAAGGGGGGGGATTTACCTACGCCCCAGGGGGAAAAATTGCCCGAGGGGAAGGGGAGAGAAGGGGACGGAAACTTTGGTATAGTTTTTTGGCGTGGGATTAGACGATGTGGCCAAGCGGGGACAGGCGAGGTGTGTTTATCACTCGCAGAAAATTTTTTCAATTTTGAGTTATTATAAGTATTTTGATTTTCATTTGGGTCACTATCATATAACATTCTACATACAATGCACCACCACCACACACACAAACCACACACACACACACACACCCCACACACACACAAAAATTAAAATCTTAAACTATATTATATATATAATATTATATATATATTATATTATATATATATATATATATATAATATATATCTGTGTATGTTTTTTAAAACAAAACCCCACACCCACATATTATATATATTATTATATATATATATAAAATTATATTATATATATTATATATATATATAGTGGTGTGTGTTGTGTGTGTGTGTGTGTGTGTGTGGGGTGTGTGTTGTGTGTGTGTGTGTGTGTGTACATACATACATGTATGCATATATGTATATATATATACATAATATATATTATTATATATATATATATATATTAATATTTTATATATATATTATATATCACACCAACTGGAAAGCTCAAAATTTAATTCAAACCGCAATTCAATAAAATAAATATGCTAGAATCTTTTTTAATTAAAAAAAATTTAATTGAGTGCCGGTCAGTGGGGCTTGGATCCCTTACCTCCTCGTTATTAGAAAAGCCTTCCCCGACTCTTCGACCTTGATCCCCTCCTGAACCCATTCCTCTTGT